>NC_056726.1:598078138-598378138 GCF_019279795.1 Protopterus annectens
CCATTAAGCAAAGATTGAGATGGTAAAGCTCAAATTCTTTTTGAGAGGACCAAGGCTTGAAATGCCTACCTTGTAATCCCTCCTACTACTCCTTATACCTGGGGCCTTGCTAGTGAAATTTGACATGGAGAATTCTGAGGCCTTGCTAGTGAAATTAGACATGAAGAATGTGTATCACCACATCCCAATCAGTAAGATAGTGGGTAACACTGAAGAGTTTTAAGAGAGGAGGGAACTCCATTGCCAGATTACTTCCTTGCCGTGTTGGCTCTCTGCTGCTCCCAGAATGTTCATCAAATACCTGGTGCTAGTGATAGCTGAGGATGAAAGTAGTATATATCTGTCTGTATTTGGATAGTTCCTTCCTCATTTAGGCCTCAGTGGAATGGGCATTCCAGGAGTATCGAAACATTTTTATAGATTGCCTTCCAAAATGGCTTCTCCCTCAGCTTTTGGAAATAGAATCTCACTCTATATGTATATCTGACTATTGTCCATTGTTTTTGTTTAGTTTGTATTTACTCATTCATTCTCATTTACATTCTATATTAGTTTAGTAGTTCTAGTAGTATTGTTGCTTGGCTTTTTAACTTTGTGGCATACTCAGGTTATGTCAAATTAATGTTTTTAGTGGAATCTATAACAATTTCACTTTATAGATGTCCGTTTTCAACAAAAACCTGGTTATACATACATATATGTAATGTGTACGTAAAAATATATATAGCTTGCACATCTTGCATGTTTAAGATGCTGCATAGTCATTCATCATGATTTCTGGGTTGTGTAGGGATTTTCTCTATATATGTTTTCATATATGTTTTAATTGTTGTAACACGAGCATATATATATATATATATATATATATATATATATATATATATATATATATACAAATGTCCATAATTTTTTTTATAGGAGCTTGTATTTATGAAAGGAATATTTTATATTGAATGTTGCAGTATGATTCACAATGTTATTTTATAATGTTTTTATTTTTTAGAAGTGTACATATTTATAGGTGTTTTCATGGAAAGAGGATTTTATACAGATATAGAATAGAGAAATTTGTTTGAGCGTAATGCACTTGTAGTTTTTCTGTGCATAGCGTTTTAGAGGAAACGCATGTAATAATAGCTTTTTATAGGAAGAAAATGGCTTTATACAAGAAGATTAAGCAGGATGTGACATCAATGATTGTTGATGATGTAGTTCTATATAAATGCATTTAATTTATTATGTTTTTATCGGCCTGAAGAAGACCAAAGTTGAAAGCGCTTGCCGTGTGGTTTAAATAAAGTTATTTTATACATCTCCGCAGAACGCTTGGTTCCTTGTTTTGGATTATGGCAGCAAGCAATTGTTCCATGGAGAAGAAATAGTAATATAGACATCTGGCGAACAGTTATATTTAAACAGCAAGGTGCTTTTGCTGTTTTTGAGCGTTTGTACTTTTGCACATTGCATCTAGATACTGTGGTGAATTCTATTTTTACGTACTTGACCAAATGGTCTTTTGAATTACTGACAATACTTTCTGCCTTTACTGCGCCCTATTTCTTGTTTTTTATATTTTTATCTAAATTACTGAGGGCACAGAAGTGTTTTGTGAGCTTAACTTTGTCAGTATTTCCTAATATTGTTTATATATATATATATATATATATATATATATATATATATAAAACTGTATATGAAAAATATAAATGTATATTTACAGTGTGTAAAAATCGTATGAGTTCATTTAATTACATATGAATATCATTTAAATACATAAAAATATCAATAGCATGATGCAAATAGAAATAGAATAAAAAATGACATGAATATAAAATGGAATGAATGAAAAAAAATTCATATAGATATCAGTGGTTGACGGGAATAAATTCATTAAGACCCGGGGGAGTCGTGGCATCTAAATATATTTGCCACCACACTTCTCTGTAACTTAATAAACTTTTGTAGTCACCTCCCCTAGGATCCATTTCAGTATGTTCGAAAATGCTAAATTCAAAATGATGTTCGTCACCTTTAGATTGAATGTGTCTATATAAGGCATTAGTTTTGTCATTTGTTCTGATACTGTAAATATGGTCATATATTCTCTTCTTTAGGTGTCTCTCAGTTTTTCCTACATAAAAACTGGGGCATGTATTGCATTTCGCAAGATATATCACCATTTTTGTGTTACAATTGCCATATTTGGCTCTAATAAATGACTTATGACCATTATCTAACTTTATTTTACTCTCTTCCGACATATATTTACATTGATTGCAACATCCACATTTCGTGCTTCTAATTAGACACTTAAAATCTTTTTTGTTTCATTATGTTCCACTGATACTTTCATGTTCTTACCCATTTTATATTTAAAATTTGGTTTGTTGCCCAGTATTTTAAATAGGTTGGCATCACTAGATATTATATGCCAAAATTTACACATTAGCTTTTTAATACTGTCTATGGCCAAGTTAAATTGTAGAACACATGCTCTTTGAAATGGTGATGTCAAACATGTATTTACTTTGTCAAAATGCTTACCTAATTCTATGCCAGCTCCTAATAAAGCTTTATATTTCACTTCCCAGTGCTGTGTAACATATTCTACTACTTCCTCCATCATTTTTTAGGATAACCTCTTTGTTGGAATACATTTTTTATAAAATCCATTTTTTTCTTCATTTTCTCGTAATTAGATGTCATGCGTGCAGCACGAATGCATTGCCCTTTAAACACATTATATTTTACCTTAGGAGGGTGACAACTAGTATATGCTAAGTAGTTTGAAAAAGTATTTTTTCTATATATTTTAGACTGGAGTACTCCCTCATTGTGAAAAATAAATGTGTCCAAGTAAGGTATGCCTGTTACGCTGTGTGCATATGTGAATTTTAAATATTCACTGCTTGCATTAATATAGTTAATAAATTGTAGAATGTCATAGTCCGCGTCCCACAAAATGTAGATGTCATCTAAAAACCTAGAATAGTATTTAATATGTTTAAAATATGTACTAGGAAACAAATATAAATCCTCCCAATTTAACATGACTAAGTTAGCGTAAATGGGGGCACAAGCTGCCCCCATAGCCACTCCCCTAGTCTGTTTAAAATATTTTCCTTCGTAATAAATGAAGTTGTTATCCAGTACGATGGACATCATTTCCACTAATAAACATATTTCGTCCCATTCGAGAGTAGAATATTTAATAATAGTGTTACTGAAGGCTTCTAAGCCTTCTCTTGTGGGAATGCAAGAAAACAAGTCAATGACGTCAATTGTAACAAAAACAATATTGGTTTTCCAAGCTGTAATCGGATAGTTATTAAGAAAGACCCATGAGTCTTTGACCATGTGAATTATATGGTTGTACATAAATTTTAATTTGGTATCAATATATCTTCCTAATGGGAAGGTTTTGGATTTGTTTCCTGATACAGTTGGTCTAAAGGGTGGGTCATTAACGTCTTTATGTATTTTTGGTATACCTATCAATGTAGCTAATTTGGGAAATTTAACTTTTAGAAAATCATATATTTCTTGTGAAATTCTTCCATCTACTAAATATTCTTCTAAATATGAATCTATTCTTTGGTATGCTATATTTAGCTCGTTCAATGATATAGTTGCATAATTTCCCGACATATATAAAATGTCATAAATCTTTTTGGTATATTCAGTATTGTCGTAGAGGACTACCCCCCCCCCCTTTATCAGGTTTCATAATTCTTGTGTTATAGTCATTTTTTATCTCTCTCAAAAGTCTCTTTTCATCTGTAGACAAATTTTTAATAGAAGTCATCTGTCTCAGAGAATTGCATTCCTGATATATTTCCCTTGTAATAATTTTCTCCTACATGTCCATCGTTGGATGACTTGGAGGTATAAATGTACTAGCCTTTTTTAACAAATTCGTACTATTGTAAAAAGTAGAGGTATTGTGCATATCATTTTTTGGCTAATTATTAAAAAATATTTCCAAATTGATTTTTCTAATGTATTTCTTAAAATCAATTAAAAGATCAGTCTTATTGAAATGAGGGTTAGGAATAAATTTCATACCCTTTGCCAATAAATCAAAGTGTGTTCGATCAATTATAACATTAGAATAATTATATATGTTAAAGTTCTTATTCGAACATATATTTCCTGTAATAACTATATCATTTTCTTTTTCATTCTCTTTCGCTACACCTTCGTGTCCTGTTTCTATAATATTATTGGGCATCACTGATTCCAATTTCTTTGATTGTTTCTCTTTCTTGAAAATGTCTGTTTCGCCTGACTCTTGTTCTGATATGGTTGAGATGTATCCCTCATTTCCATGTGAAAATCCTGTCTCCCATATGTATGACTTATCCTTTAGATCCCTGCCATTTCGATTAATATTAGTACGACCCTTGATTTGTGACTTTATTGCTTTTGATTTTTCAAACAACCCATGGGGTTGGAATTGACAAGTGAAGGTAAAAATTAATTTAATAAGTTTTTTGACGAATGTGGTTTTAATTATATGCATATGTTGATCAAATATAATGATGAAAAATTAAGTGATCTTATTCAGGAAGCTGAAAAACTTAATACTAGAATAGTGAATGATTTACTATATTCTGAATGGGAGAAACTGTGCAACAAACAATATCAGGAGGCAGACAAGTGGATTTCCAAGATATGTCAGAGGAAAACTATTAAAATGCAAAGAGACAGGGAGCAGTACAACAGGGGAATTGCTTATGTATGGCCGGAAGCAATAAAGTCACAAATCAAGGGTCAGGAATAATTTAACCGTAGCTAACCAGAACTGCCTGGCACGTAAAACCGTGCAAACACGGTTTTTATAGCAGGGAAATGAGATATATAGAAATTAGCCCAAAATGACCAATAAACTACTAACTTCTGGGCTGGAACCACTCCTCCAGGGACAGATAGGCTGCTCAAAGCTCCTCTCTCTCACAGGTGAACAGAGAAACTTCCTTCTAGCCAAGTAAGGTATGGGCAACTCAGAAACTTGTAACACAGCCCTGAATTCAGCACTAGCCTGAAAACTGGACTATACTAGCTTAGAAAGGTGAGAGACAAGGAATTTTTTTTTTTAAAGATAAGGTAAAAACAGTAAAAAGTGCACTTAAAACAGCTTTAAACGACTACAAACGATCAGAAAAGACTATCACCTGTTTTGAAAGCCCATGTTTGCATTTGGTCCCCGCCTTTCCTGTAACTAGTGTAGTCCAGGTACAGATTTGCTGTGTCCAGGACTGTTGGTAAGCTTCTGAGCCCCCCCAAGCCCTTCTGTGTTGGAGAGAAGCCTTCTAGCTTATCAGTGGGAGTGGTAAGCACTAGGTAACCTATCTACCAAAGGAGAAGTGGTTTCTGGCCCAGAAATTATAGTTTATTGGCTGTTTGGGAAGCTTGGCGTATCTAAATGATCGTAAACAAGAAGCTCAATAAAATTTTCATCATCACAAGAACAGTCCAATGAAATACTTAAGTCCTCCAATTTCTGTTCTCTGGTCGAGCCCCTTGAAACCTCAGGGTATTAAACCCTGCTTGGGGTTATTGTCTGCTGTTGTAGTAAACTTTGTTTTTAATTCTGTATCTCCTCCTGAGCTCAGGATACTCTTTGCCATAATTAAGAACCACATCGTCAGCACTCTCAAATGTGGGTTCATTATTTTCCAAAGAGGAGAAATGGCTGGAAATTCTAATTTTCAACAGCAGCCCCTTTAAACCTTTGATGAGTGCCCAGGGGTTATGGATAGGCCATACCATTTGTATAGTCATTGACATCCCTATTTATTTTACTTAATTTTCCCACTTTTAATTTGTTTATGTGCTGGTCTATGCTGATGTATATTCTGTAGTGTTCATAACTCATAGCACTGTATTCTCTATCTTCCTAGATGGCTTTATCAAAATGGCAAGCTCTTTGAACAAAAGTTCAATGTCATACGTGTTCTACTTAATTAGTAATTCAAGTAGCTCAAACCCACATTTGTTGAAAAGCTTTAGTAAATCCAAGGGGAGAGCTGAGTTATATGCCAGTTCAGCAGTGGGAAAACACCATAACCTTAAGCCTTTGAGAATGAGCCTTAAACATTCCCTCAGGTAGGCATTTTCAAGCTGCAACTAATTGCAGCATGACAATTTTAAATCATATTCATTCAGCTTACCTTCCATTGAAGGGGTGCCGTGTCCTGTTTCAATGCTGAAAGATAAACCGGCCTGTAACCACTCTTAAAGTTGTGGTATTTCATTGTGTAAAGCCTGTATGCATCCGTTTGATGCGGCTCTGTTATGTAAACGGCTGCCTGCAGCCTCATTCACTTCCGGTGTATGCAAATGCGTATTATTTCCTTGTCTAGGCTCCAAATCTGGGCATGAGCTGGAAGAAAGAAATTGAGGTGTGAGATTAAAGTTAGTGGGCTGCTCGCTAGCCCCCCTGTGCAGGTCCAAGGCTTCTCTTGTGTTGGATCTATTTGTAAGACTAACATGCTGATAAAGGTTGTCCATATGTTGAGTAAGCTGCAAAACTAGTGCAGTAAGATATCCGATTTCAATTTCCATTCCTTCTTGTGGATGTTCTCTCTCTGGTGATGAGGGATCCACAATACTGCCAGTAGCCGTACGAAACACAAACTCAGAAACCAAATATACTGAAACAAACTGAAGAAAATAAACAGACTGGCAGACAGGGATCCAGCAAGCACCAAACTCAAGGCTCAATGTAAAAACTGACTTTAATATGAATAAAAATGAAAATAAAACACAAATCGTAAACACTTTCATTTAAACAGTGTAAACTTCATCAGATAAAGGTGAATTACAAAATGAACATTTAAATGCTGATCAAATCATTCCAGTTGGACACAGGGAAAAACTGCTAGCTGGTTATTAACAGGGAAAAAGAAAGGAATGAACTCTTCAGTCACTGTTTCTGCTCTTGGATGTGTATTAAAAGTACAATATGTTAAAAACATGCTTCTAAAATAAAATCAAAAGTAAACAGTTCCACAAAACATTCAACCAATGTTCAGCTATTTGTACTTTAAGAAAAATAGTTGAAATGTTATTAGTAAATAGCTAGTACGTCCATCAAGACATTTTTCTTTGTTATTTTGCTCTTTTCAAGGGCCTTTCATTTTAAAGCAGGAGTAATGGAGGTCCTGTCATTGATGCCAGGCCATTTGCCTGCATACAACAGAATCTGCCACCTAGGTTCCTTTAATTCTATCAGGACCCCCCCAAGGTTTTTTGTCACTAATCTCCACATGATCTATTGCCATGAACCTAAAGTTGTGATTACTGTTGCTATGAATGTGCCTAGCTAAAGCATTGTTTAAGTTGTTCCTTCTTATGGCATAATCATGTTCATAGATTCTAGTAGAAAGTTTTCTTTCCGTTTTGCCTATGTAGAACACAGGACAATGGTCACATGAGGCCACATAGACAACTGCTTTCGATGAACAATTGTATCTCCCCTCTATAATAAAATCCATGTTGTCTATGGTAAACATAGCACCCATTTTAACCTTATGGCACCAATTACAAGACTCACACTTGTGGTTACCCAAGCGGCCTGTTGTGTTATTGACGTGCCTATTCCTGAGGAGATCCTTTAAATTCCTACCTTTCCTATATGTTATTACTGGTTTGTCCCCTAAATGAGTTCTGATTTCTGTGTCTTCCATTAAAATATCCCAATTTTTATAAAAAATTGACTTGAGGCTATGTGAATTTGAACTGTATGTAACAATTAGGGATTTAAGGAAAGAGGTATGTTGTTTATCTGGTCCTCTGGTTTCTGTGTTTGACAAGTTAGTGTCTAGTACATGAACTCCAACTATGGGCTTGAAATGACCTGTTCTTCTTTTCTTTGTGACCTCTTCTATAAGTTCATTAAGCATGTCAACAGAGTATGCCCTCCTAAGAAACATAGATTTCAAATTTGTGCACTCTTAAGATGAAGTCTTCCTCTCCAGAGAGCATGTGGGCAGCTCAAACAAACTGCCCTTTCACAACAGACCTCTTCCTATGTTTCGGGTGGGAACTGGTGTAGTGCAAAAAAGAATATGAATGTTTCCTTTCTATGTATTCTAGTGGCATACCTCCCATTATGTTTATCTTTAAACAAATGGACATCAGGATAATCTATGTGGTCCAAGTTAATAACCCAAGTAAATTGTAAGTCCACATTTTGTTCAGAGGATCTGAGAATCAGTCTAGAATTAAGGAGACTGGAACTGGAGGCTGAAGAAAGGGAAGAAGCAGTGCTGATATGAACTTGAGGCTGCGGAGAAACAGCATCAATATGGCCTGAAAGCCAAACAACTGGAGACTGAAGTGAGACTGCACCTGGAAGTTCAACAACTGGAGGCCAAACGTCTTGAACTGGAATCAGCAGAGAGACTCAGATGTTTAGAAGCTGAGGAAAATGAGAGACAGCACCAGCATTAAGTGGAGATTTTTACCCTTCGAGAGGGTCATGGAGGTAATAGAGAAGGGAATATCTGGACCCCAAAAGCTGTAAAGGTCAGTAAGCTTTTTTCTCAATGCAGGGATGGGGGTGACTTTGATAGTTTGGTTCGTATATTTGAGAGGATACGTAGACAGTATGATATTGACCGTGAGCTCTGGGTTCATGTCATTCCCCTACTCCATGGTAAAGCTTTTCATGCCATGTTGTCTGATGTAGATTGTTTGAATTATGTTAAAGTTAAGAACATAGGTTCATAGGTTCATACTAGGCTATCTGCCCAAGGGCATTTATAAGCCTAGCCCATAGTTATGTGGCTTTCGCCACCCCTTTAGTTTGAATAAAAACTATGCCTATCATTTTGCTGTGCCTCTGTCAAGCAGTGACGCTGAAGTAATCCCTGGGGTATATCTGCAATCTCCCATCCATTGGTCAAGATTCCTCTTGAACAAGACCAGAGAGGTGCTCTGCCTCACATGTACCGGGATTTTGTTCCACAGCATAGGGAGTCTCTGGGTGATGAATCTGTCCCTCCAGCACGTTCTATTTATAACCGTGTCAAGGTTTAAGTCTCCGCCCTTGTGGTTCTGAGGGATCTAGATTTTTGAGGTGAAGCATATTCATCAAATCTGGGTTTGACATGGCCTTATATGTCAGGCACAGGTCACCTCTGAGCAAGCGGTATGAGACTGAATAGAGCTGGAGTTCTTTCAGTCGGGCAGCATAAGACATATTTTTGAGACCCTTTATCCTTTTGGTGAGGAACTTTTGGGGCCTTTCAAGCTGCAGCAGGTGTCTGGTCAGATACATTCGAACGGGCATTGTACTCAATCATAGGTCTAATAAGTGATGAGTACAGGGGACGATGACCTCCCTTGATCTAGATGTGAATCCCTTCATGAACAGGTGGGTGATATAGAAGGTTTTCCTAACTACTTTAGCAACATGAGTGTCAAACGAAGGCTACTGTCAACCTGGGTCCCCAGATCTCTGATGACTTTTTCTGTGCTCAGTGGATTGCCACCTATATGGTAGCTAGGGTAGCCTTGTTTTTCCCAAAGGGTATGACTATGCATTTTTGGCGTTTAACTTCAGGCCATGGCTCTGGCACCAGTTATCCATTTCTGTGAGGCCCTTCTGGAGGATATCTGTGTCAGATGTGTTTTCAGTTTGCAGTCATCTGCAAACTTTGTCAGCCATAACCCTCCTGTGTTTGCTTGTACTTCAGAAAAGTAGATGCCGAACAAGAGTGGACCCAGGACTGAGCCCTGTGGGACACCACTTGTGACAGGCTTTGAGTCTGACATGGCTCCAGCAACTCTGACCCTGTGGGTTCTGTCACTTAGCCAGTTTGCAACCCATCTTGTGATGTATGGGTTTACATTCAAGCTGATGAGTTTTTCGATGATACCTGAGTGGGGTATTGTGTCGAAGGCCTTTGCCAGGTCGAGGTAGGCTGTATGGACTGCCTTTCCTTCATCAATGGCCTTGGTGACTGTCTCGAAAAAGTCAACCAAGTTTAAGAGGCAGGATCTGCCTTTGACAAAGCCAAACTGAGTTGGATCCTTCTAGATTGTTTTAAACTAACACCTGAAGCTTATAGGAAAAAGTTTTGTTAAGACAGACACAAGGCAGGTAAAAGTGTATGTGATTATATTGCTGATTTAAGTACTTACTTTCACAGATGAATGAGTGGGTGTCGGGTCACCACTTTTGAGGGACTAGCAGACCTTTTGATGAGGGAACAAGCCCTCAGTACGTTGCCTGATGACATGAGAATCTGGTTAGCAGACAGAGAGTGCAACTCTGTGGAGTTGGGGAGAAAATGGAATTTCTGCTTAGCAAGTGTAACACCAATGCATAATAAAGGGATACCCAGTGCTGCACATGGACATAAGGGAACCCATGGGGTCAGTCTAAACCACTCCAACAGAGTACATCACTAACAGGGGAAACTACTAGTCCAAGTGCACGTTTAGGGATCAGATGTTTCAAGTGTAATCAGAGAGGCCATATAGCACTCAATTGTCCATTGAGGCAAGGTGAGAAACAAAAGATGAGGGAGCCAGCAAGTAGTGATGACAAACTGACAGTGGGAAATTGTTTGGAAAAAAATGGGTGTGAATCTATCACCAAAATTTATATCCTATCTTAGTAGATGATAAACAGGTTACTGCTAAGAGAGAGACAGCTTCTGATATAACCATTGTGAGGCCTGCAGTGGTTAGAGAAGAACAGTACCTGCTTGGACAGTCAACTTCAGTCAGAGCTTTGGGAGGGAACCCATTCCATATACCTTTGGCTAGGGTTTATCTTGAATGGGAGGATGGAAGAGGAAGCAGGTAGGTGTGTTTGAGGATATTCTTGCAGATGTCTTGATAAGGAATGACTTTGATGATTGTAGTACCTTGTGTACATGCAGTGACATGCAGTCATGCTTGGAGACAGGCATGTAGGTCCAGTAGCCTGGGAGAGACCCAGAAAAATCTCATACCCTGAAGCAGGGACTGGTGTGGTGGCTATTTCAATGAAGGAGCTTATCCTATAGAAGTAAGTCTGAAAGTGAGCCACAGCTGCTGGTAGGTAAGGATGTTCCCTTGTACACTGTGACTGTAAGGACGGAGGTGAGTCATAGTACCCAGATTGACAGTGAGGCACAACTGTCGGAAGTTGCTAGGCTTCCTGTGGAAGAGGAGCTTTTGTATGAGGATATTCCTGCAGTTGTTCTGATAGGGAATGGCTTTGAGGATGCATTGCCTTGTGTGCATGCAGTGACATGTAGTCAGGCTGGGAGATAGGCATGTGGGTCCAGTGGCCTGGGGGGCTACCCAGACAGATCTCATACCTGAAGCTGGGACTAGTGTGTTGGCTGTTTCAGAGAAGGAGCTATCCTGTAGCAGTAAGTGTGAAAGTGAGCCACAGCTGCTGGGAGGTAATGATGTTTCCTTGGACATGGTGACTGCAAGGATGGAGGGGAGTGATAGCACCCAGATTGACAGTGAGGTACAGCTGTTGGAAATTACTATGCTTCCTGTGGAAGGAAAGCTTGGGAGGGTCACAAATGTAGAGTTGTGACAGGCTCAACTTACAGACCTTATATTACAAAGCTTGAGGGATATGGCTAAGGAAGCATCTGGGGTTCAAGGAAGTAAACAGTCTGTATACAGGAACAAATGTTTGTTGTAAAAAGGGTGGACTCCTGGAGGTGCACTAGAAGACAAGGTTGTATGTCAGCTGGTAGTGCGTAGAGCGTACCATCTGCCACTTCTAACTATAGTCCCTAATATTCCTTTTGCAGGTGATACTGATGTAGAGAAAGTAGCAAATGCTTTGCTAGAAATTTTCAGCAGAGTAGGTTTTCCAAGGAAGATACTGACTGACCAAGGTGCCAACTTCATGTCAGACCTACTGACTTGTTTGTGGAAGTGTTGTGGGTGAAACATTTAAAGATCACCCCCTACCATCTCCAGACTAATGGTCCTGTCGAGAGGTTAAACTCTACATTAAAGACTATACTACCGGCATTTGCAGACCAGTTTAAAAGGGCGAAGATAACCATTAAACACAGTAAGTGTCAGGTGGGTATGGCGGAGGTCACTTACTTAGGACACAGAGTGGGAAGATTAGGCCAGATTCTGTCAAAGTAGAAGCTGTTCAAGTGTGGCCACTTCCTGTTGCTAAAAAACAAGTGAGAGCATTTCTAGGGACAGTGGGGTACTGTTGAAAAATTGTGACCATTTGTGGTGCAATGGCTGCGCCTCTTACTGACCCAGCTAGGAAAAATAAAGTGGATAAGGTAGTGTGGACTACAGATTGTAATCATGCATTCCAAAAACTTATTTTGGAAGGGCCCCCTGTTCTGGCCAACTCAGGGGCTTAGACTGGTGATCTGACCTTATTCCTCTGAAGCACTTGTTTTGTCAAGACATACTCAATGTAATGACAGATGCTTGGAAACCTAATTAAAAGGAATCTCACTTGATGAAATGAAGAAAATTCTCTATTTGGTGCCAGAAAAGACGCCTTTCAAGTGGCTATGCCTCCGGTTGTTTTAATTATCAATTTTTCAACAGGTCTTTTATTTTTTTTCTGTGAAGGTACTTGTGGCTGACATTTTGAGTTTCATTTGAAGGCAGCTCACTTGCCAAATTACGTACGGGTACAGCAGTTGTGTATGGGGTTATCCACCATCGTGAGTCAATGAGTGCAGTTCTACCTCCTTGCGATTTGAGCATAACTGATATCGGACCCCCTCTGAACCAGTAACATCAGTTCCACTAACGTTCCTCTCCTGGAAGACCATCTTTTTGGTAGCTAAAACCACTACTAGGAGAATCTTAATTGTAGGCTTTGAAGTGTTGAGACATTTGTTGTTTTTCACAGGGAAGATGTCAGCCTGAAGAGAAACCTGTCATTCATGATCATACTGGTCTCAGAGCTTTCTCTTAGTCAATCCAGTCAACTTCCAGTATTCATCCCACAGCCACAAAATAAAGACAAAAGAGTCTCTGTTTGATATTCACAACTTAGATTCTACCTGGATAAAATGAAGGCTGTAAAGCAGACAGTGCAACAGTTAGTGGCTTTCACTGCAGTGACGCAGGGTAGGCCAGTTTCAAACCAAACCCTCTCTAAATGCCTAGTGAACTGTAGTAGTTTGGTTTGGTATGAGAAGCATGAGAAGGCCATACAAGCAGATATCAGAAAAGACTCTTACCAGGACAGCTTCCACTTTCAACTCTTTCTTTTGTCATGACTAGGCTTAAATTATTTGCAAGATGACCACATAGTCTTTAAGCCACAGATTTTTTTTTTAAACATTACAAGCTGGATCTTCAGTCCAGGAGAAGAATAGAGATTGAGGCCGCAGTCCTGCAGGGATTATTTAGAGGGAATCCAACATAACAAATCTTGTAGCTTTGGTCCACCCCTTTTATAGCTATGGGAATGTACTATTCCATCAGGAGTTCTTCTGCAGCAATGATCCATTTGAAGAACATAGCACAGCTGTGTGGCAACTTACCGTAACAGTCCTTAACTTCTCAGTAGTAAAGAGAGAGGTGAAAACCAGAGGTAGGCGACTTCCATGCCCTTACCTAGACCTGCATGCTTTGTTGGCATTAAAGGGCAGGGAATCATAGTTGGGGTTCTACAGTTGCTATTTGGCATAACTAAGACTCAGCTTTCTGAGGAAAAAAACAGAAGATATTGCCAACTGACAAGGTTTTTTTTTTTTTTTTTTTTTTTGCTTGCTTTTATCCGGGACACAAGTATATATCCTTGCATTGGGGAGGAGTATAAGCAGTAAAGCAGGCATCTGCTTACAGCTAATTCCCATACGCTTATGAAACTGGGATCCCACTTTAATTTTTAATGTCAAGGTGTGTTTTCACACAACTGTACTTTACCTTGTAATTAATTTGTCTATCAGGCCACGTGTGTTCCTTCATACTGCTCATCTTAGGTCATAAAGTATAAAAATGAGTTTTGTTTTTCAACCTTTCCTTTTTTTAATAATATCCTGTATCTTATTTTTGCGTGATAAACTGTTTGTACTCATATCACTATTCTGGATTTTCTGTTGTTGAAGTAGTATCATAGGTTACATAAACTTTTAATGTTTCTTGTATATTCTTTTGACAGACAGTTGTGTTAGTATTGAATTTGTTGTTGTATTGCAGCAGCACTGAAACTTTCTTTTTGAGTCCATATTCTACACAGGCCCTGTCCTGCTATATTAAACCCGGTTGCCAAAGTGAATAAACTAAAATAAAATAGTCCACCCTCCATATGTAAGAATAAGTAAAATACCTTGTAGCTCATATCTGGCAGCTGGAGCAGAGGGTTAAGGCTGCAAACTGTACTTCCTGAGGAAAAATGTTCGATTCCCTCAGCCTTCATTTGCCTACTGTGTGATCTTGAGCAGGTCACTTGACTAAACATTGCTCCCAGGTTGCCTCTGAAAAGGGGCTGTTTGTCCAGTGGGCCTACCTGGTTAACATATGGGTATTATTACTACCATTACTATTGTTATTATTACTATTACCCTGAACATTTTGATCTACATTTCTTTCTTTTTTTTTTTTTTTTTTTTACTTTAGTAGCTTATATGAACTTCTTATGAAAGTTATTCATGTTCTTAATATGCATCTGTCTTTGCCTTCTTTTTAGGTCTCAGTCCCCTATCCACCAGGAACCACCTAGTTCATCTTTAATGGAAGGTGACGGACCAAGGGAACATGATGAAGGTTTAGAACGAATACGACCCTCAGGTAAGAACCAGTTAGCTAGCTTCCCAAAGAACCAATTAGCTAACTTCCCAAAGATGGAGACATGGCTGTCCGTCTACTAGTACATGGAACTCTTCAGCCAGGAATACTGTTTGCTCCACTTGCTTCCCTATTTACCTACTAGAATGTGCCAAACAGGTTCTGTTCAAGTACTCAGGATGCTGTTAATCTTTATCACCTCTCTCTAACTGCAGCTGGCTGATGAAAACTTCTCAGGTTTGGGTCTTCTCTCTTGGACTTCGAGCCTCCTGATCTTAAATACATCCCAAATCTCTCCAAGTTCAAAAATATGTTTTCTCCAGTATGCAAGAAAAATAAATCAGTATGAATGTATGTGGTAAGGACTACCCTGATGTCCTTACACTCTTTATTCAAGCAGTTGCCTTTCTCCTTCCTTGACTTATCTGTCATTTGTGGCCCACTTTCCATCTAGCTTTTGTTTTATGCTTCCTAGTACCATACATTTCCTTTATTAATTGTCTGACCTTTTTTAGTGTCATCACTATTTGAAGACTGTAAAAGTTTAAGTATCCTGTGTTAATTGTTCATATACTGTATTTACACTTAGTTTCTCAGTTTATTTATTCTGAATTAGCTACTTGTCATACTTATATGTTTGTCTGTTATTTACTCCAGAGACAAATTTCTAGGTTATGTGTTGGCCTGTGTTACGTCTGTAGTTTGCTGTAATGGCCCAGGTCATGGCTAAAAACGGTCATTTTGGTTCAGTCCACTTACTGACTTTGTATGCAGTAAAATAAATAAATGCTTTAGTGGTTCCTGTTGCTTTTGGAATAAATGTGTGTATCTGTATAGATAGCATGTATAAATACAAATATTAAATATAGATATATCTGTGTGTGTGTGTGTGTGTGTGTATATATATATATATATATATATATATATATTTTTTTTTTTTTGTTTGTTTGTTTTGTTTTACTATCAAAATGTGAAAAATCCCAAAATTTTCCACTTTTTGATCATATTTATTATACAAATTTGGTAATACAGAATTACCAAAATGTTAGAAATGGTAACCATGGAATCGACATTCAAACACCGGAAGTTCCTGTTTTGAAATTCTGTGTTACCGGTAACATTTTTCCAGAGGGGCAAGCCCCCCTGTACCCCCCATGTAGAGGGTAGTCGGGATGCTGTGAAGGGTACATTTTCCACCCCCCCACTATAGTGTGATTTGTTATCAGAATGTCGATCCCATGTTAGCAAACGCACACAACCATTTGCCAATGAGGATTCAAATATTTCCGGATCAACATTACAGAAACTAGGAAACACTCATTTGGTCATCCCAGTTTTCCATAAGTGCCATTCCACATTTTGAAAACGTGTGTGTGTGTGTGTGTGTGTGTGTGTATGTGAATATATATATATATATATATATACACACACACACACACACACACACACACACACACACACACACACACGTAGTATATCTAGCTGTCTGTATATGTGTGTGTATGCATATAGATAGATGGATATGTACGTGTATATATGGATCTGCTTCAGTAGCTCAAATGTACACAAAACTGAAATTTACTTTAACGAGACGAGAAGATCGCAATTTGAAAGTCATGAATGTTTACACTTTCGAAGCTGGCGAAAATGAAAAAACAACTGTACATGTCAGATACCACTAGCAGCATGTGAATGAAGATTGTGGTGTATTGATAGAAACACCTGCTCCATTTAAGCACTGTTGCACTCCCCCACACCCCTGCAAATTATGTATACTTACTTTGAGATCGCACTACAGTGGAGAAAGCGTAAACTTACCGATCCTCCCTGTACCACGATCTTCATTCTAAGACCATCAATTCTGTTAGGGTGGTTGACACACTTTCCTCACAAAGACTCATCAGCAGCTTCCCTTCTTCAGTTTATGCTTGGTTGATGTCAAGGGTGACATCAGGGGTCTTAGGCTGACCACACATGCAGATTACTGCAGACTTGGAACTGTCAGTATTCCAAATGATATCCATACCCCCTAAGTGGGCCTCATCCAAACAGATTCACGATGCCTAGACAGCGGGCTTAAAGGACATCGCTAAAAATGTGACATTGTATTCTTGATGAAACAAGAACAACCTTGTTTCTGCTACATAAATGATACTATCCTGGCAGAGTAGGTACAGTCATTAGAGACCTAACAATATTCATAGACAGTGAACTCTCCTTTGACCACCATTTATCAACTGTATTTAGAAAATCCTTCTGTCTAACCCACTTACTACTAAATGAATGTTCTTCATGTCCTGTGAAGTTGGTCTGTCCTTATTAAGCCCATAATAGAATGCAATTTTTATTTGCTTATTTATTTATATAAGGTTTTGTTGACTTGGTTGGTCTCACTAAGCAAGTGGCCTCTTTTTAGGGAAGACCCTTGGTGGTGGTCATACTGACTAGGGGACATTTGGCCAAGGCACTAGAAAGGAAGGAATATAAGTTTTGGGAATTAAAAACTGATGAATGCAATGAGAAAAGGAATGAGTAGTAAAATCATGAGAGAGTTTTTTTTCTGGTGTTCCTATGGAGTGAGCTAACAGATGATATTAGAAAAGCTGATAAGTGAAGAAGAAAAAGAAGTTTTGATGAGTTTTATGAAGCTGTGGATTTTTTGTGGAGAATCTTAAGCTACTTGATAAAATGAATTACGAAATATATAGCAAATAGAAGAAGGCATGTGTTGTTGTAAGGTGGACGAAACTGCAGAACACTGTTTTTAGAATGTAAAATAAATAAGCATTTTTGGGAAAAGTTAATATGGCAACAATGTGAAGGATTACCGTAGAATAAAAACAGAATGGAGATGTATTGGCAGAAATAAGAAAATGATTGTGAAAAATGCAGTGGAGAGGTGGAAGTAAATAAAGGTAGTGGTGAGGGGGAAAAAAGTATTGATTTTTGTTACATTAGGTTTTCTTTTTTTGTAATGTTGATGAAGACTTTGTAAGAATGATGTAAATATGATGAATATGAGGTTGTAAATTATATGTTCATTTATAAAGCAACCCCTGATCTTTTTTCAGTAAGTGTCATGGGATCTTTTACATCCTCATAATGTTTCTCCAACTGTGTAGATGGGATGTGGTTTAATGTCTCATCGCAAGGACAGCACACTCAGAAGTGCGGCAGCCCCCCTCTTGCTGCACTGCAGTGTCCCTGGATGGGAATAAAGCCCATTATGTCCACTCTGGCATTTATCTTTTTCTGCACATGGTCCAATTAGAAAAACACTTGCCAAAAGAATGTCAGGCATAATGTCCCTAAGCTATATTGAGCATCTAAAAGTTCTGCAACTCTACTTAGTCTCTTTTTGGACATACCATGGCGATCTCAGTTTGGCCATTAAGGATGCAAATGATTGTCAGCTGTTTGACCTTCTGTATGTTCATAAAATTGTAGTCACCACAAATAATCACTCCAGAGGCTTAAGTCTGCAGTGTAACATAAGCAGAACCTGTTGGTGGGACAGAGCTCTCTTACTGCATGTCAAGCAAAGCAGTTCCCTAGCTCTTTTTAAATCTGACTGTGATAAGTAGATGGGCAACTGTACATTTTTCCCATACCTTGTTCTTCAGTCCATTTTGGAAAGGTGCAGCAAATAAGCTGCAGTGGCTAGGCTCCTAATGAACTTTTTGATCACTTGCCTAATGTGCATCTACAAACATAAACATATATGTGTACGTACATGTCTGCATGGTCCCTGCTTGTGGTCACAAAAGGCCTCCGTGCTTACCTGTTCATAAGCATTAAAGAGCAACCATCAAATCATATGCAAGAATCATCTCCCCCATGACAAGTGTTGCATGCTGTTTTTACAGTGGTGAAGCCCCCACGTACTTATTGTGGGAAGCTATTAGCAGAAAAAAAGACAGAAAATCCACCCAAGGATGGCCAATCAACGAAATCCACAAGTGTTCCAATTAAAATGTAGTCCTTTAATATGAATGAAACTTCGACTTGAAAATAAAATGAAAAATAAAAAGCTCAAAACTGTCCCTTGAAGATATCCGATAAGCGCTTTTGACTGTTGCCTTCCTCAGATTGTATGAGACACTAGGGACTTCCATTTCCTTTTATATATGAAATTCTATACTATTTGACCAATCACCATTGCTGAATATTTGGCAACATCCAATCCTATCTTGTTATCTCAAGATTAATTTGCATATAATCAGCTCTGTGCTTCTGTTTCCCGCCTTTATTATGTAAATTAGATGTTCCAGTCCTTCATTTTGATTGGATGTATAATATGTTATTGATGATAATGTGAGCAAAGTGAGTGTTACTCTTCCATTTTCTTTAATTATCAAGACCAATAACAGGTGGCGCTGTTCTCAATGATGTAGTATCCAAAGTAAATAGAAGCATTCATAAACACTCCAAATATTAAATCTTCGAAGAAATTTGTGAATATAACTTTCTATTCATTACAATGGTATGCAAGTATGATGGATCTTTACCTGCATAATCAAAATAATGTCGCTTAAAATTATGGAATTACAATAAGAATCCTTCAACTAAATTATATCTCATTTCGAAAAATACAACCAATGCCTGTTTCAGATGTTATCTCTAAAATACCAAAGTCTTGCCAAAAACAGGAAAGTGTGTGGATAGAACAGCAACGCTAACTGTTCACTTTCCAATCTCTTTCAAGCAAAGGCAACATCCAATCCTATCTTGTTATCTCAAGATTAATTTGCATGTAATCAACTCTATGCTTCTGTTTCCCACCTTTATTGAGTATGTAAATTAGATGTTCCAGTCCTTCATTTTGATTGAATGTATATTGTGTTATTGATGGTAATGTGAGCAAAGTAAGTATTACTCTTCCATTTTCCTTTGATTCTCAAGACCAATAACAGGAGGCGCTGTTCTAAATTATGTAGTATCCATAAGTAAATAGAAGCATTCATAAACACTCCAAATATTAAACTTCGAAGAAATTTGTGAATATAACTTTCTATTCATTACAATGCTATGCAGGTATGATGGATCTATACTTGCATAGTCAAAACAATGCCACTTAAATTATGGAGTTACAATAAGTATTCTTCAACTGAATTGTATCACATTTCGAAAAATACAACCAACGCCTGCTTCTCTAAAATACCAGGGTCCTGTCAAAAACAGGAAAACATGTGGATAGAACAGCAACGATAACTGTTCACTTTCTAATCTCTTTCAAGCAAATGAGGGAAATTACTGCCCTTTTTTTAAATATTTTAGTTCTTTCAACAACAGCAAAGACTTTGATTTTGTCACAGAAAGTGGCTTCAACATGTGTTAAACCATTGGTAGCATGATCTTATTTTTCATTTAATCATTAATGTAAGAGTTCATTCCTTTTACCAAAAAAAATATATAAAATGTGAGAAAAATGATGTTGTTCGATAAGCAAGCAGTATAATATCCTTTAACAATGGCTAGAATAAATTTGGCCTTAATCAGGTAAAATGCACTTGTTACTATCATCAGACAAAATTCAAATTACAGGTTTGTCATATAGATGGCACAATAGTTTTGTTGTTATATACTTCTTCTGTTCTTAAATATGAAAATAACTCTCATCATTATATTCTCTTCATTCCTTAATATAAGGATGTATTCCTTTTATTAATAAAGATATGAAGAAGATGGTGTTGGCCAATAAGCGGGTAATAAAATGCCCTTTGACAAAAGCTGGAAAATTACTTTGGTCTCAGTCAAATGATGCTCACATAGTATTGTCTTTGTCAGTTAACTTTAAAGTTGTGAATTTATAGATGGCACAATGGATTAACTACACTTTACATCTTCTGTTCTTTAAAACAGGTTTAAGCGGGACTATGTTATTTAAACCAGGGGGTTGATCTGCCCTCAGGTTAATAATCCATTTTGTTTCTTTCAGCTCTGTCAAGGTCTCAATGTCCCCTTTGTGTGGACCAGAGAAAGCTCTATCAATGACTTTACATAGAAACTTGTGATTTTTATTAATAACATGTTGTGCCAACGCATTATGTATTTCCTTGTTCTTAATATCCAATTGATGTCTCTGTACCCTTCTTTTGAAGCATTGGTTAGTTTTTCCTATATAGAATGATGCACAAACCTCACAGGTAGCTCAATATACAACATCTGAGGTTTTACATGTTGCTTTGATGTTAAAAATATAGTCTTTCCCTGTATCCGGATGTGTGAAGTAGTTGCTGTCATCTATCACACAACAGATATTACAATTCCCACATTTTATTGTTCCTTTCCGTCCTATTATTGTATTTGGTGTCTGGATGTTAGTACATAATAATCTTTTCATATTTTTCCTGTTTTTAAAACAGAATCTAGGTCTCTGTCCAACTATAGCGTTTAGATGCGCATCTTGTGTAAGCACTGGCCAAAATTGATTAATTCTCTTAGTAGTCTGAGCATTATCTGAACTGTATGTTAGAGTATATTTTTCTGTATTATTCTGTATTATAGAGCTAAATTGTTGCTTTGATATCTGTTGCCTTAATGTTCTGCAAATATACAGAGATCAGTATATATTTTTTTGGTTTTATAATTTGCACTCTGATTCCATTCCTCACATCTCTTTTGAAACTTTTCCCCACCCCCTCTCCCTGTTCTTGGTTGTAGTTTAAATTTGGTGACTTTTGCAGTGCCCGTCCCACTGTAGGTTTGATCTAGGACACTCCCCCCAGTCCCATCTCTTTACCACATTCTACCTAATTAACCCTTTCTGCACTTGCTTTTAGTCCTTTTTAATTTAATTACATTTTTTTAAACTGTGCGTGGACTAATATTGCTACATACTCAAGTGTGCCAGCTTGGACTGCATGTGAATTGTTTTTACTACTTTTCTGAAAAAAAAATTGTAAGCCTGTTTTCTACCTTTCCTGTAATTCGTGTTCCAGATACAGATTTGCTGTATCTAGGATTATTTGTAAGCTTCTGAGCCCCCCAAGCCTTTCTGTGTTGGAGAGAAGTCTTCTAGCTTATCAGTGGGAGTGGTAAGCACTAGGTAACCTGTCTACCACATAAGGAGTGGTTCTGGCCCAGAATTTGTAGTTATTGGCCGTTTGGGCGGTCTTCCATCTCTCTCAACTTTCTGATTTGAAGGCCTGCATTTGCACTTGTTTCTGTCCTGTAACTCCTGGGCCCATCTCATTTGCTCACTTAAAATTTTTTTTTTTTTTTTATCATCTGCTTTTACTGTATTTGTGTTTCTTCCTACTTTATTTTGCTTTTGTGTCATCTTAAAAGTACTCAGTTGTATTTATTACTGCTTGGTGTAACTCATTCTAAGCCTTTTAGTTTAAGCACTTGGGCTTCAGACCAGTTGTTTTACATTAAGAAGGTTTGTGGCCTGCACTGTGGTGGCAGGACAGGTAGCTTACATCCTTCTAAATTGAGAACTGCTGATTGAGGGCTCAGTGTCTGTTATTCTCAAAGTATATTAATTCTGGTTTAAGCACTTGGGCTTCAGGCCAGTTGTTTACATTAAGAAGGTTTGTGGTCTGCACTGCAGTGGCAGAACAGGTAGCTTACATCCTTCTAAGTTGGGAACTGCTGATTGAGGGCTCAGTGTCTGTTATTCTAAAAGTGTATTAATTCTGGTTTAAGCACTTAGGCTTCAGGCCAGTCATTTTACATTAAAATGGTTTATGGTCTGCACTCTTGTGGGAGGAGAGGCTGGACTCTGCCCTTCTGAGCTGGGAATTTCTGGTTAAAGGCTTATAGTGCCTGCATATTTGAACTGCTTGTTACTGAAATTGGTACACCTTGTTTGCTGTAGCATAGATTAGATCCAGGCCTGCTGAATCTAGCTTTGTTTGTATAACTTGAGCACTAATCCAGGCATTCTTTAAAGTATTCAATTGTATTTATTACTGCTTGGTAGTAACTTGATTAAAGTGTAGCTATCATTCTAAGTTTTTTGGATTAAGCACTTGGACTTCAGACCAGTTGTTTTACATTAGGAAGGTTTGTGGCCTGCACTGTGGTGGCAGGACAGGTAGCTTACATCCTTCTAAGTTGGGAACTGCTGATTGAGGGCTCAGTGTCTTTTATTCTAAAAGTGTATTAGTTCTGGTTTAAGCACTTGGGCTTCAGGCCAGTTATTTTCCATTAAGAAGGTTTGTGGTCTGCACTCCTGTGGGAGTAGAGGCTGGACTCTGCCCTTCTGAGCTGGGAACTTCTGGTTAAAGCTTATAGTGCCTGCATATTTGAACTGTTTCTTACTGAAATTGTACACCTTGTTTGCTGTAGCGTAGACTAGATCCAGGCCTGCTAAATCTAGTTTTGTTTGTATGCTTGTTATTTCCCTGAAACGCTAATTCCACCTAAAACGCGGCTTTTCAGTGCTTCTGTGGATCCCTAGTGATATCTGCATTGCTTACTGTACTTATTTCCTTGTTTCACTTGAAAGAAAGTTACTGTTTGTCGTTTTTGCATTTAAGTTACCTGTAACACATTGCATTTAAGATACCTGGCACTTGCTCACTAAAGCAATTATATAAGTCAGCACTAAAAAATTACAAGCACTACACCCTCACAAACTCCCCTTGAGAAACTTGTTCCCCATTGGCCCTTTTTTTTCAATTATAAAGGAGTTCCCAATACTATTTTAGCATGTCCAAAGGTCAGTTGTCAATCTCCTCTCCGGTCCAGCCGGTGAATCTGGGAATCTTGAGGCAATGTTACAACTGCCTCATGTACACAGACAACCTTCTCCTCCTCCCAAGAAATTCCAACACATGTGAGAGATGCAACCATATAGCCATACTGGAGGCAAAGCTCTCTCAACTCAGTACTGGCAAAACCAGTCAGGAGGAGAAGGAAACCACACTCACTACAATTCCAGTCTCACATAGACCTACCATGACAGCAAACCAAACACATAAACACACAAAAACATACTTGGAGGCTCTAAATAAAAATCTACCTAACAGCAGAGACCTCCAAAGCAGACACCCAAGCAATCGCTACCCCAAAACAAAACACGTGCAACATACAGCACACAAAGCCAGTGTGCCGAACAGTCACAGCCCTTAAGGCTAAACAACGCACCTGATAGACTTGTAATAGGTGACTCTATCGTCAGGCACACTGATGTCCCGCTCACCAGGCTGAACAAGGAGAAAGTCATGTTGACCTGCCTGTCGGGTGCTAGGATCCACCACATAACACAAGCACTCAGGTCACTCCAAGGCAAGTACAAATATGACTCAGTCATTGTCCATGCTGGTGTGAATGACCTGAGATGTACCTCCCTGGACTACATGAAAAGAGACATAGAGGAGCTCTCTGAGCATGTAGCCCAGGCCAGTATGACTCTGAACTTGAGTAGCATCTTACCCTCACCAAGAATGATGCCACAATAATTGGCTTAAGTATTGGTGTCATTCAGAGGGGATCCAATGCCTGTCAGCCTGGGATGACATGCTCGACAAGCCACGATGCTTCGCTAGGGACGGCTTGCACCTGTCACCCCTGGGCTTTCGGATATTGGCAAAGGCTCTTGCTACCCCCATAGTGCCTTTTTTAGGCAAGGCTCAAAAGACAAACCCACCTCCATAGGTATCACAAGGGATAAGAAACTGAGTAATGCTACTCAAAGCCAGAAGTCTAAACCTCAAGATGCATGCACTCAAAACTCTCCTTAGCATGGAGAACATCGATATCTGTGCAGTAACAGAAACCTGGTTCAAGGCTCCCGAGAGCAGCCCAGCACTACCAGGTTATACCTCATACCATGCTTTTCGGCCTCAAAACTTGGACCGAACCACAAAAGGAGGGGGAGTATCAATATTCGTCAAAGATACCCACACCTCCAGGTTGGTGGCACAGCACGAAGCATCAGAGCCTATCCATGTGCAACTAACAGTGGGTAAAACTGCCTTCCAGTTTATAGCCTGCTACAGACCACCCTCCCAAACCCAGGAACCCCACTCGGCCTTCCTGAGAACACTGGAAAATATGAAGGTCTCTCCAAACACCATTATATTGGGCGACTTCAACTACCCAAACTTAGACTGGGAGCATTACTCTAACTCCAACACCCTAGCCCAAAGGTTCCTAGAATTTATAAACTCAAATGCTATGGAACAACTTGTTACCACTCCCACAAGAGGGGAAAACATACTGAACCTGATCATCGC
Source organism: Protopterus annectens (assembly GCF_019279795.1). Taxonomy (NCBI): domain Eukaryota; kingdom Metazoa; phylum Chordata; order Ceratodontiformes; family Protopteridae; genus Protopterus; species Protopterus annectens. Next base: position 598,103,071 of record NC_056726.1, read on the forward strand.
CAACATGGGGACTCTGTGCTCCAGAGCAGAAGTGTATTCCTCACTGGTAAGATCAGACCATAAACTAATCTCACTGGATATTCACAGCTCGACTCCACCCCCTGCCCAGAAAACCACAGTGAAAAACTTCTCTAAAGCAAATTTCACACTCCTCAAAACCGAGGCAGAATCCTTCAAAGCCCCCGGGCCTGTGGAAAATATGGCCCAGACCGCAGAATCCTTTATAAACGCATTCTATGAACACCTTCAGGAATGCATGGATCATGCAATCCCAAATAAAACCAAGACCCAATCCTCCAAAGGCAGACGTCCTGTCTGGTGGACCCCAGCCATAAACAAACTATACAATAGAAGGAGGAAGCTACTACATGATAGAGCAAAATCCCAAAAAGGGAAGGTATCTCTGATCAGTATTAGCAAAAAACTACGGGCACTCATAAAATCGTCTAAGGCCAGCTTCGAGAGAAAAATTGCTCAGGACACTAAGGATAATCACAAGGCTTTCTTTAGTTATGTTAGGAACCTGGATGGGAATTCCCAGATATGCTCAGAATTAGTCCAAATGACAAAAAAAAAACACCAAACCCACAGACATTGCCAGCATCCTGGCTGACGGGTTCAGCGCAAACTCCCCCCCCCCCCCACCAAAAGGGCAAATATCTATCCCAGCAGAGTGCTGCCCCCCTGACATCTCAGATGCGCAGGTAAGAGCTGCCGTCTCCAAAGCAAAAAACACAGCATCAGTGGGACCAGACGGTGTCCCGGGCTGCGTCCTACATGAACTCCAAGAAGAGCTAAACCCAAACATTAAACCACTGTTCAGTCTCAGCCTTACTACAGGATATGTACCCAAAGAGTAGCGTACAGCAACAGTGGTCCCTCTCCACAAAGGTGGTGCCTCAACGGATTCTGGAAACTATTGCCCCATATGCCTGACTAGCGTGGTCTGCAAAGCTATGGAAAGGATCATCATGGACCTCATAAATAAATATATTGGGGACCTACAGATGCTGAATCCTACACAGTTCTGCTTTAAGGGCAGATCCTGCCTCTTAAACCTGGTTGATTTCTTTGAAACAGTCACCAAGGCCATTGACGAGGGGAAGGTGGTCCACACAGCCTACCTGGACCTCGCAAAAGCCTTCGATACAATACCCCACTCGGGCATTATAGATAAGCCCACCAGCTTAAATATAAACCCCTATGTCACTAGATGGGTTGCAAACTTGCTCATGGACAGAACTCACATGGTTAGAATTGCTGGAGCCATGTCAGACTCCAAACCAGTTACAAGTGGCGTCCCACAAGGCTCAGTCCTTGGACCTGTCTTGTTCAGTATATATTTCTCAGAGGTACAGGCCAACACGGAAGGACTGTGGCTGACCAAGTTCGCAGATGACTGCAAACTGGGCGCCATAATCGACTCTCCAGCCGACACAAGCATCCTCCAAGAGGGCCTCATAGAAACAGACAACTGGTGCCAGAGCCATGGCCTCAAGCTAAATGCCAAAAAGTGTATAGTCATCCCTTTGGCAAAAACAAAGTGCCCACAAATTACCACATAAGTGGTAATCCATTAAGTACAGAAGAAGTAATTAGGGACCTGGGGACCCAGGTTGATAGCAATTTCTCATTTGACAACCACGTAGCCAAAGTGGTTAGAAAAACATTTTATATAGCCCACCTAATCATGAAGGGATTCACATCTAGATTAGAGGAGGGCATCATGCCTCTTTACTCATCCCTCATCATGCCCATAATTGAGTACAGTGCTCCTTTTGGGATGTACCTTACCAGACACCTGCAGCAACTTGAAAGACCCCAAAAGTACCTCACCAAGAGGATCAAAGGGCTCAAACAGATGCCATATGCTGCCCGGTTAAAGAAACTCCAGCTCTACTCAGTGGCATACCGCCTGCTCAGAGGCAATCTGTGCCTGACATATAAAGCCATGTCCAACCGGAATTAATGGACATGCTGCACCTCAGAAAATCCAAATCCCATCGAGCTACGCTCGAGACTTGAACCTCAGCACTGAAATAAATAGGACATGCTGGAGGGACAGATTCATAACCCAGAGGCTCCCTTCACTCTGGAATAAAATCCCAATCCAGGTTAGGCAGAGTCCCTCATTGACTTTCTTCAAGAGGAATCTTGATGAGTGGATGGGAGATCGTAGGTTTACCCCGGGTATCACTTCTGTGTCACTGTTAGGCAGAGGCACAGTATACTAACCTCGAAAAAGGGCATAGCAAAATTAATTTAAAATGGGTGCCAAAAGCCAAATACACTGGCTAGGCTTATAAATGCCCTAGGGCAGATAGCCTAGTATGAACCTATAATCTCACAAAGGTATCATTTGATTCAACATAATTTTGTCTTATGTTCCCATTGGATTGTAGGTCTTTCTCCTTATAACCACGGGCCTTCAAGATGTTACGCAAGAAGTTTATTTCTTTAATTCTATTTTCTTCTCGATTGCAACGTTTGTGAATCCTATTTGTTTTATTCTTCATGATGTTCTTGGTTACATGTCTCGGATGCATGCTACTTCTTTGTAAGTAATGATTTCTCCAAGTATTCTTTCTGTATAAATCAAAATTCAGGAAACCTTGATCACTCAAACTGATACTAACATCTAAAAAATTGATGTTAGATCTAGAATATTCAGAAGTGAATATAAGATACGAAGTAGTTTTATCCAAGTATGTATGAAATCTTGTAAATTGTTCTCCATCTCCTTTCCATAGGATAAACAAATAGTCTACAAATTGACCGTAGAATAAGATGTGTTTTTTCCACGGATTATTACTACTAAGGACAAAGTGTTGTTCCCAACCTACTAGAACTAAATTGGAATAACTATTTGCACAGGGGGTGCCCATCGCAACCCCCCATTTTTGTAAATAACAGCTATTACCATAAGTAAAGTAGTTGTTCTCCAATATTAGTTCCAGCATATCACAAATAGTTCTGGTTTCACTGGCTGAGATCTTACTGATAAGTACTTGTCTCACTGTCTCAATACCAATGTCATTTGGAATACTAGTGAAAAGACTGTTTATATCTAGAGTTGTCAGTAATAAATCTTCTTTATCAACTACATCATTCATAGCACCATTCAATTTCTCCAGAAAATCATCAGTATCCCTTAGCACAGAAGTGAAGGAGCTTAAGATCTATTTCAATTCCTTCTCTACATATAAGGATAAGTTTTCAGTAGCCCATCCCCGTCCTGAGATAATTGGACGTGGGGGGGGGGGGGTCTGTTAAATTCTTATGTATTTTTGGCAGATCATTGATGATTGGAATAGTTGGTTTAGAAATAACTAAAAACTCATATAAGCCCATTTCTATTTGTCTATGTAATACCATATCTTGTAAATATGAATTGATCCTGTTGATTGCTTTAGTTATTTCAAAATGAGAAACTTCAGTATAGGTTTTGGAATCCTGTAACATCGTCAGCATTTTGTTCACATACCATGACATATCCAGCATCACTATTGCACCTCCTTTATCAGCTGGTCTAAATTAGATTAAATGGTTATGTTGTAAACTTGAGATAGCTGTTTTTTCCTCAGAAGTGACATTGCAGTAATGTCTAGTATCTGGTTCTAATCTCAATTTCTCAACTTCATTAGTGCAAAGTCTTACAAATAGATCTACTGCTGGATGTCCAACTGGAACAAAAGTGCTTGGTTTCCTCAGTATAGTCCTATCTGTTGTCTGATTTCCAAAAATGTGCTTTAAGGTGACATTTTGTTCGAAATATTTCATATCCAGGACAAATTCATCTAGAGATAATCTAAATGAAGGGATGAATGTTAAACCTTTTTGTAAAACTGGGAGTTCCGATGGTGAAATATCATGTTTGGAAAGGTTAACTACCAATGATTCCTCTCCGTGTATAGTTTCTTCCTTTTTGGTCTTGACTTGGTAGTCGTTGTCCTGTGAATTGATGTTGTTTTAAAAAATTGGTAAGGTGGTATTAGGTAATAGATGTGAATCATTTCTCTTAGTTATGGTTCCTGTAGCTGATACCCTGAAATATCACTATTATTAGCATTATTTATTGCAGCTTCTTGATTATCCTGTAGTGGTAATGTATTTCGTTGTTCCTCATCTGGCATGGTATTAGAGTTAGAACTACTATCCATAGGCATATTTTTTTCTCTTGTTGGTTATCAACTGTGGTCTCTGTTCATTCTATGTACCTTCTTTAGGCCATTCAAAGATTCTTCCTTTTTAAAAATCATTAACATCTCTGTTTAGTTTTTTTATTTTCTGCTCTTTAATCTTAGATTCATATATATTAAGATTAAATTCTAATGTCTCTAACTTATTAATTTGTTGATTGGATAATGTCATTAACTCTAATTCACTTTATTTATCCTTTATTATCTGAGCAATCCTCTCTTCCTCTGGTTTAAAATAATCCAATAGTAATGTTATATATTTAAAGCTGGTTTCTATATTTATTGCTTGCCAGCTTGCCAAAAGTCCGGGATGTTGATTGCCATAGCTGGGCATGCATTTGACTCGCATTCCCCTTGGGATGACTTGATAGTGTATGCATGCTTCCAAGTGGTATCTCTGCCACATTAATCTATTTAGTTTAAATGCCACATATTCGACTTCTTGAAAGATGGTATCAAAACCAGCATTATTGCATTCTTCACCAGCTTCATCCAATATAATGGATTAATTATTATCAAAATGAAGATTTAATAGTGGATTCACAAAATTACCAGTCTCTTCAAGGTTAGATCCATGTAAAAAATCCAAGCTGGCGTGGTTAGACCTTGTTCTATTCATGTTATCATTAGCCATAATCGTTGGGAGAAAAAAACTACTTGAAAAAATGAATAAATAACTCCCAAACGCTAAAGGTGGTCTGTCACAAAAACAGTCAATATTAGCAGAAAAAAGACAGAAAATCCACCCAAGGATGGCCAATCAACGAAATCCACAAGTGTTCCGATTAAAATGTAGTCCCTTAATACGAATAAAACTTCGACTTGAAAATAAAATGAAAAATAAAAAGCTCAAAACTGTCCCTTGAAGATATCCGATAATCACTTTCGACTGTTGTCTTCCTCAGATCGTATGAGACACTAGGGACTTCCATTTCCTTTTATATATGAAATTCTATACTATTTGACCAATCACCATTGGTGAATACTTGGCAACATCCAATCCTATCTTATCAAGATTAATTTGCATATAATCAGCTCTATGCTTCTGTTTCCCGCCTTTATTGAATGTGTAAATTAGATGTTCCAGTCCTTCATTTTGATTGGATGTATATTATGTTATTGATGATAATGTGAGCAAAGTGAGTATTACTCTTCCATTTTCCTTTAATTTTAAAGACCAATAACAGGTGGCGCTGTTCTCAATGATGTAGTATCCAAAGTAAATAGAAGCATTCATAAACACTCCAAATATTAAATCTTCGAATAAATTTGTGAATATAACTTTCTATTCATTACAATGCTATGCAGCTATGATGGACCTTTACCTGCATAATCAAAATAATGCCACTTAAAGTTATGGAATTACAATAAGTATCCTTCAACTAAATTAAATCTCATTTCGAAAAATACAACCAATGCCTGCTTCAGATGTTCTCTCTAAAATACCAAAGTCTTGCCAAAAACAGGAAAGCGTGTGGATAGAACAGCAATGCTAACTGTTCACTTTCCAATCTCTTTCAAGCAAAGGCAACATCCAATCCTATCTTATCTCAAGATTAATTTGCATGTAATCAACTCTATGCTTCTTTTTCCCGCCTTTATTGAGTATGTAAATTAGATGTTCCAGTCCTTCATTTTGATTGAATGTATATTGTGTTATTGATGGTAATGTGAGCAAAGTATTACTCTTCCATTTTCCTTTGATTCTCAAGACCAATAACAGGTGGCGCTGTTCTAAATGATGTAGTATCCATAAGTAAATAGAATGCAATAATGCAGGTTTTGATACCATCTTTCAAGAAGTCGAATCTCCGGCATTTAAACTAAAAAGATTAATGTGGCAGAGATACCACTTGGAAGCATGCATACATTATCAAGTCATCCCAAGGGAAATGCTAGTCAAATGCATGCCCAGCTATGGCAATCAACATCCAGGACTTTTGGCAAGCTGGTAAGCAATAAATATGGAAACCAGCTTTAAATATATAAGATTACTATTGGATTATTTTAAACCAGAGGAAGAGAGGATTGCTCAGATAATAAAGGATAAACAAAGTGAATTAGAGTTAATGACATCCAATCAACATATTAAGAAGTTAGAGACATTAGAATTTAATCTTAATATATATGAATCTAAGATTAAAGAGAAGAAAAATAAAAAAAAACTAAACAGAGATGTTAATGATTTTAAACAAGGAAGAATCTTTGAATTGCCCAAAGAAGGTACATCGAATGAACAGTGACCACAATTGATAACCAACAAGAGAAAAACTTTGCCTATGGATAGTACTTCTAGCTCTAATACCAATGCCAGATGAAGAACAACGAAATACATTATTACCACAGGATAATCAAGAAGCTGCAATAAATAATGATAATAATAGTGATATTTCAGGGGTATCAGCTACAGGAACCATACCCAAGAGAAATGGTTCACATCTACCACCTAATACCACTTTACAAATTTTTTTAAAACAACATCAATTCAGAGGATAATGACTACCAAGTCAAGACTGAAAAAGGAAGAAACCATTCATGGAGAGGAATCATTGGTAGTTAACCTTTCCAGACATATTACACCATCGGAACTCTCAGTTTTACAAAAAGGTTTAACATACATCCCTTCATTTAGATCATCTCTAGATGAATTTGTCCTGGATATGAAATATTTCGGATGAAATGTCACCTTAAAGCACATTTTTGGAAATCAAACAACAGATAGGACTATACTGAGGAAACCGAGCACTTTTGTTCCAGTTGGACATCCAGCAGTAGATCCATTTGTAAGACTTTGCACTAATGAAGTTGAGAAATTGAGATTAGATCCAGATACTAGACATTATTGCAATATCACTTCTGAGGAAAAAACAGCTATCTCAAGTTTACAACATAACCATTTGATCTCACTTAGACCAGCTGATAAAGGAGGTGCAATAGTGATGCTGGATATGTCATGGTATGTGAACAAAATGCTGACGATGTTACAGGATTCCAAAACCTATACTGAAGTTTCTCATTTTGAAATAACTAAAGCAATCAACAGGATCAATTCATATTTACAAGATATGGTATTACATAGACAAATAGAAATGGACTTATGAGTTTTTAGTTATTCCTAAACCAACTATTCCAATCATCAATGGTCTGCCAAAAATACATAAGAATTTAACAGACCCTCCCCTACGTCCAGTTATCTCAGGACGGGGATGGGCTACTGAAAACTTATCCTTATATGTAGAGAAGGAATTGAAACAGATCTTAGGCTCCTTCACTTCTGTGCTAAGGGATACTGATGATTTTCTGGAGAAATTGAATGGTGCTATGAATGATGTAGTTGATAAAGAAGATTTATTTCTGACAACTCTAGATATAAACAGTCTTTTCACTAGTATTCCAAATGACATTGGTATTGAGACAGTGAGACAAGTACTTATCAGTAAGATCTCAGCCAGTGAAACCAGGACTATTTGTGATATGCTGGAACTAATATTGGGGAACAACTACTTTACTTATGGTAATAGCTGTTATTTACAAAAATGGGGGGTTGCAATGGGCACCCCCTGTGCAAATAGCTATTCCAATTTAGTTCTAGTAGGTTGGGAACAACACTTTGTCCTTAGTAGTAATAATCCATGGAAAAAACACATCTTATTCTACGGTCGATTTGTAGACTGTTTATCCCATGGAAAGGAGATGGAGAACAATTTACAAGATTTCATACATACTTGGATCAAACTACTTCGTATCTTACATTCACTTCTGAATTTTCTAGATCTAACATCAATTTTTTAGATGTTAGTATCAGTTTGAATGATCAAGGTTTCCTGAATTTTGATTTATACAGAAAGAATACTTGGAGAAATCATTACTGACATAGAAGTAGCATGCATCCGAGACATGTAACCAAGAACATCATGAAGAATGAAACAAATAGGATTCACAAACGTTGCAATCGAGAAGAAAATAGAATTAAATAAATAAACTTCTTGCATAACAACTTGAAGGCCCGTGGTTATAAGGAGAAATACCTACAATCCAATGGGAACATAAGACAAAATTATGTTGAATCAAATGATACCTTTGTGAGATTATCTCTAACATACAGTTCAGATAATGCTCAGACTACTAAGAGAATTAATCAATTTTGGCCAGTGCTTACACAAGATGCGCATCTAAAAGCTATAGTTGGAGAGAGACCTAGATTCTGTTTTAAAATAAAAAAAAAATATGAAAATATTATTATGTACTAACATCCAGACACCAAATACAATAATAGGACGGAAAGGAACAATAAAATGTGGGAATTGTAATATTTGTTGTGTGATAGATAACAGCAACCACTTCACACATCTGGTTACAGGGAAAGACTATATTTTTAACATCAAAGCAACATGTAAAACCTCGGATGTTGTATATTTAGCTACGTGAGATTTGTGCATCATTCTATATAGGAAAAACTAACCAATGCTTCAAAAGAGGGGTACAGAGACATCAATTGGATATTAAGAACAAGGAAATACATAATGCGTTGGCACAACATGTTGTTATTAATAAAAATCACAAGTTTCTATGTAAAGTCATTGATGGAGCTTTCTCTGGTCCACGCAAAGGGGACATTGAGACCTTGACAGAGCTGAAAGAAACAAAATGGATTATTAAACTGAGGGCAGATCAACCCCCTCGTTTAAATAGCATAGTCCCGCTTAAACCTGTTTTAAAGAACAGAAGATGGAAAGTGTAGTTAATCCATTGTGCCATCTATAAATTCACAACTTTAAAGTTAACTGACAAAGACAAATACTATGTGAGCATCATCTGACTATGACCAAAGTCATTTTCCAGCTTTTGTCAAAGGACATTTCATTACCCGCTTATTGGCCAACACCATCTTCTTCATATCTTTACTAATAAAAGGAATAAATACATACTTATATTAAGGAATGAAGAGAATATAATGATGATAGTTATTTTCATATTTAAGAACAGAAGAAGTATATAACAACAAAACTATTGCGCCATCTATATGACAAACCTGTAATTTGAATTTTGTCTGATGATAGTAACAAGTGAATTTTACCTGATTAAGGCCAAATTTATTCTAGCCATTGTTAAAGGATATTATACTGCTTGCTTATCGAACATCATTTTTCTCACATTTTATATATTTTTTTTGGTAAAAGGAATGAACTCTTACATTAATGATTAAATGAAAAATAAGATCATGCTACCAATGGTTTAACACATATTGAAGCCACTTTCTGTGACAAAATCAAAGTCTTTGCTGTTGTTGAAAGAACTAAAATATTAAAAAAAAGGGAAGTAATTTCCCTCATTTGCTTGAAAGAGATTAGAAAGTGAACAGTTAGTGTTGCCGTTCTATCCACGTTTTCCTGTTTTTGGCAAGACCCTGGTATTTTAGAGAAGCAGGAGTTGGTTGTATTTTTCAAAATGTGATACAATTCAGTTGAAGGATACTTATTGTAACTCCATAATTTAAGTGGCATTATTTTAACTATGCAGGTATACATCCATCATACCTGTATAGCATTGTAATGAATAGAAAGTTATATTCACAAATTTCTTCGAAGTTTAGTATTTGGAGTGTTTATGAATTCTTCTATTTACTTATGGATACTACATCATTGAGAACAGCGCCACCTGTTATTGGTGTTGAGAATCAAAGGAAAATGGAAAAGTCATACTTTGCTCACATTACCATCAATAACACAATATACATCCAATCAAAATGAAGGACTGGAACATCTAATTTACATACTCAATAAAGGCGGGAAACAGAAGCATAGAGCTGATTTGTATGCAAATTAATCTTGAGATAACAAGATAGGATTGGATGTTGCCAAGTATTCACCAATGGTGATTGGTCAAATAGTATAGAATTTCATATATAATAGGAAATGGAAGTCCCTAGTGTATTATATGATCTGAGGAAGACAACAGTCGAAAGCTCTTATCGGATATCTTCAAGGGACAGTTTTGAGCTTTTAATTTTTCATTTTATTTTCAAGTCGAAGTTTTATTCGTATAAAGGGACTACATTTTAATTGGAACACTTGTGGATTTCGTTGATTGGCCATCCTTGGGTGGATTTTCTGTCTTTTTTCTGCTAATAGTGACTGTTTTTGTGACAGACCACCTTTAGCGTTTGGGAGTTATTTATTCATTATTGTGGGAAGCTGTGCCATCCCCATACTTCCCTGCTGTGTAGTTGCTGTTTTAAGCACAATGTTACAACATCTTGAAGATAACTGAGGTACTTTATTCCTCTGAATCACAGTATTTGCCTTCATCTCCAAGGTCAGATGGTTTCATATGGAAAATAATTAAGTAACTACAGATGTGGGGGTCACAACTAAAACTGCCCCTCTGCAGAGCAATAGTTTCTATTTTATTCTGGTATCCAGTTGTCTTTCAGTTTCCAGGTAATCGTTTGTGTTCTGAATGCCAGTCACACACTAAGGCCAGTGATCTTAGGCAAACCTATACATGTGTGTGTGTATAAAAAAAAAAAATATATATATATATATATATATATGTCTATGGCTCTACTTTTCTTTATCGAAATTTCACAATCTCGAAAAAGAATTTCCTGCCTGCACTTATTTTTAAAATCGTTTTTTTTCTTAAAACTTGCATTTTATCTGTCTCTGGCCTAGCACTCAAGTGTGGGGTCATTTACTGCACTGTTCTAACTTGCTGATACCTGTGAACCTCTGCTTTCCTTAAAAAAAACAAAAAAATCTTGCTTTTTTCCCACTTTTCTGAGATTTAAAAAAGTTCAGTTACAGATTTGCTGTTCTGAACTGTTTGTAAGTTTCTTGGAGGCCAATGTTTGCTTGGGCTAAGGGGAAGTCTCTGTGTTCATCAGTGGCAGTGATAAACATTGAGCAGCCTGCCTGCCCCTGTGGGAGTGGTTACTGCATTGAAACTGTAGTTTTATTGGCCATTTTGGTCAATTCCTAAGTCCTTAATCCCCCTCTCTTAAAACTTGATTGCCTTATGGTTTTGGCGTCTTTTCAGACTTGTTGGCTGTTGGTGAAGCACCCACCAAGAGGAGAAAATGCTGAGAGAAGAAAGGAGCCACTTTTGAGATTTTAAGTATTTTGCTTCAGATTATTTGTTAAGTTTTTCTGCATTGCCGCCTACTTTTGTGCATTTTCTGGCTTGTTAAACTTGATTTCTGTGTTGGTAACTGTATTTAGAACACAACCTAGAGCTGATTACTGAATTTCCTGCCTGCACTTATTTTTAAATTGTTTTTTTTTTCTTAAAACTTGCATTTTATCTGTCTCTGGCCTAGCACTCAAGTGTGGGGTCATTTACTGCACTGTTCTAACTTGTTGATACCTGTGAACCTCTGCTTTCCTTAAAAAAACAAAAAAATCTTGCTTTTTACCCACTTTTCTGAGATTTAAAAAAGTTCAATTACAGATTTGCTGTTCTGAACGGTTTGTAAGTTTCTTGGAGGCCATTGTTTGCTTGGGCTAAAGGGAAGTCTCTGTGTTCATCAGTGGCAGTGATAAACATTGAGCAGCCTGCCTGCCCCTGTGGGAGTGGTTACTGCCTTGAAACTGTAGTTTTATTAGCCATTTTGGGTCAATTCCTAACTCCTTGATCTCCCTCTCTTAAAACCCTCTTTTGCGCGTTTTTGCGCATAGCGCAACATCGGGCAGCACCGCCTAATTGGGTTTAAACTATTCCTGGCTCCACGAAGTTTGCTCTTCACTTTTTCCCTTAGAACTGCTCTATCTCTCAAAGTAAACACCATATTCTCATTCTAAGGCCCCTCACTGGTCCAAATAAGTAATTTTACAAGTTAGCACTAATAAACCATAAGCACTACTTACTCTTATACTCTCTACGATTACCTTGTCCCCTATTGGTCCGTTTTAATTCAGTTCCCTATATTACTCTAGCATGTCCAAAGGTCAGTCAATGGTTTCCTCTCCAGTCCAGCTGGTGAATCTGGGAATTTTGAGGCAGTGTTACAACTGTCTCATGTACACGGACAACCCTCTCCTCCTCCTAACAGGTTTGAATATATGTGAGAGATGCAACCATATTGCCAAACTGGAGGCTGAGCGCTCTCATCTCAAAACTGGTGTAACCAGTCAGGAGGAGAAGGTAACCTCACACAACACAATTCCAGTATCACATAGTCCCACCACAACAGCGAACCAAACACATAAAAACACAAAAACATACTCGGAGGCTCTAAATATAAATCTACCTAAGCAACAGAGACCTCCAAAGCAGACATCCAAGCAAACGCTACCCCAAAACAAAACACGTACAACACATAGCACACAAAGTCAGTGTGCCAAGCAGTCACAGCCCTTAAGGCTGAATAACACACCTGATACTCTTGTAATAGGTGACGCTATTGTCAGACACACTGACGTCCCGCTCACCAGGCTGAATAAAGAGAAGGTCACAGTGAGCTGCCTGTCGGGCGCTAGGATCCGCCACATAACGCAAGCACTCAGGTAACTCCAAAGCAAATACAAATTTGACTCAGTCATTGTACATGCTGGCGTGAATGACCTGAGACGTACCTCTCTCTCGACTACATGAAAAGAGACATAGAGGAGCTCTCTGATCATATAGCCCAGGCCATTATGACCCTGACCTTGAGCAGCATCTTACCCTCACCTAGAATGATGCCACAGTATAAAGACAAAATGATCGATTTTAACAATTGGCTAAAATTTTGGTGTCATTCAAAGGGGATCCAGTGTCTGTCAGCCTGGGATGACATGCTCGACAAGCCATGCTGCTTCGCTAGGGACGGCTTGCACCTGTCACCCCTGGGCTTTCGGATATTGGCAAAGGCTCTTGCCATCCCCATAGTGCCTTTTTTAGGCAAGGCTCAAAAGTCAGACCCACCTCCATAGACAGCACAAGGAACAAGAAACTAAGGGTAATGCTGCTAAACACCAGAAGTCTTAACCTCAAGATGCATGCACTCAAAGCTCTCCTCAGTATGGAGAACATTGATATCTGTGCAGTGACAGAAACCTGGCTCAAGGCTCCAGAGAGCACCCCAGCACTACCAGGTTATACCTCATATCATACTTTTCGACCCCAAAACCCGGACCGAACCACAAAAGGAGGGGGGGTTCCATATTTATCAAGGATATCCCCACCTCCAGGTTAGTGGCATTGCACGAAGTATCGGAGACCATCCATGTGCAACTGACAGTTGGCAAGACTGCTTTTCAGTTTATAGCATCCTACAGACCACCCTCTCAAAGTCAGGAATCCCACTCGGCTTTCCTGAAAACATTGGAGAACATGAAGATCTCTCCGAACACCATTATATTGGGCGACTTCAACTACCCAAACATAGACTGGGAGCCCCAGCACCTTAGCCCAAAGGTTCCTGGAATTTATAAACTCAAATGCTATGCAATAACTAGTCACCAGTCCCACAAGAGGGGAAAACATACTAGACCTGATATGGGAACTCTATGCTCCATACCAGAAGTATATCTCTCATTGGTAAGATCAGACCATAAATTAATTTCACTGGATATCCACATCCCGACCCCACCCCCAGCCCAGGAAACCACAGTGAAAAACTTCTCAAAAGTGAACTTCACACTTCTCAAAACCGAAGTAGAATCCTTCAAGGCCCCAGAGCCAGTGGAAACTATGGCCCAAACTGCAGAATCCTATATAAACGCATTCTACGGACATCTCCAGGAATGCATGGATCATGCTATCCCAAACAAAATCAAGACCCAATTATCCAAAGGCAGGCGTCCAGTCTGGTGGACCCCCGCCATAAATAAACTGTACAACAGAAGGAGAAAGCTACTACATGATAGGGCAAAATCCCTAAAAGGGAAGGCATCTCTTATCAGTACTAGCAAAAAATTATGATCCCTCATAAAATCCTCCAAGGCCAGCTTCGAGAGAAAAATTGCACAGGACACTAAAGACAATCATAAGGCTTTTTTCAGTTATGTTAGGAACCTGGGATGCAACTCCCAGACTTGTTCTGAGTTGATTCTAAACGACAAACAATACACTGAACCCACAGACATCGCCAATATCCTGGCAGATAGGTCCAGTGCAAACTTCTCCCCCCCCTCCCCCCCAAAAGAGCAAGTATCTATCCCGGCAGAGTGCAGCCTCCTAAACATTTCTGATGCTCAGGTGAAGGCCACCCTCTCCAAAGCAAAAAATGCTGCTTCCATGTGACCAGATGGTGTCCCGGGTTGTGTCCTACATGAACTCCAAGAAGAACTAATCCCTCAAGTAAAACTGCTGTACAATCTCAGCCTCACTACAGGATATGTGCCCAAAGAATGGCGTACAGCAACAGTGGTCCCACTCCACAAAGGTGGCGCCTCTGTGGGCCCTGGAAACTATCGCCCCATAAGCCTGACTAGCTTAGTCTGCAAGGCTATGGAGAGGATCATCATGGAACTCATAAACAAAGACATTGGGGACCTACAGACACTAGATCCTGCCCAATTTGGCTTCGTCAAGGGCAGATCCTGCCTTTTGAACCTGGCCGACTTCTTCAAAACAGTCACCAAGGCCATAGATGAAAGGAAGGTAGTCCACACAGCCTATCTCGACCTCGCAAAGGCATTTGACACAATACCCCACTCAGGCATCATAGATAAGCTATCCAGCCTAAATATAAACCCCTATGTCACAAGATGGGTTGCAAACTGGCTCAAAGACAGAACCCACAGAGTCAGACTTGCTGGAGCCATGTCAGTCTCGAAACCGGTCACAAGTGGCGTCCCACAAGGTTCTGTCCTGGGACCTCTCTTGTTCGGTATTTACTTTTCTGAGGTACAGGCCAATGTGGGAGGACTATGGCTCACCAAGTTCGCAGATGACTGCAAACTGGGCACCATAATCGACTCTCCAGCTGACACAAACATCCTTCAAGGTCTCGCAGAGACGGATAACTGGTGCCAAAGCCATGGTCTAAAGCTAAATGCCAAAAAGTGTATAGTCATACCCTTTGGCAAAAACAATGTGCCCACAAATTACCACATAGGTGGTAACCCATTAAGTACAGAGAAAGTAATTAGGGATCTGGGGACCCAAGTTGATAGCAATCTCTCCTTTGACAACCACATTGCCAAAGTGGTTAGAAAGACCTTCTACATAGCCCACCTCATCATGAAAGGATTCACATCTAGATCAAGAGAGGTAATCGTGCCCCTTTATTCATCCCTCATCAGGCCCATCATAGAATACAATGCCCCCTTTGGGATGTACCTTACCCGACCCCTGCAGCAATTAGAAAGACCCCAAAAGTACCTCACCAGGAGGATCAAGGGACTCAAACAGATGCCATATGCTGCTCGGTTAAAAAAACTCCAGCTCTACTCAGTTGCATACCGCCTACTTCGAGGCGATCTATGCCTGACATATAAAGCTATGTCCAACCCAGAATTAATGGACATGCTCCACCTCAGTAAATCTAAATCCCTTAGAGCCACCCGCTCGAGGGACTTGAACCTCAACACAGAAATAAATAGAACATGCTGGAGGGACAGATTCATAACCCAGAGGCTCCCTTCGCTCTGGAATAGAATTCCAATTCATGTTAGGCAGAGCACCTCACTGACTCTCTTCAAGAAGAATCTTGATGAGTGGATGGGGGATCGTAGGTTTGTCCCGGGGATTACTTCCGTGTCACTATTAGACAGAGGCACAGTAAACTAAGCTTTAAAAAGGGCACAGTATACTCAAATCAAGGGGTGGCATAAGCCAAACACAATTTGGCTAGGCTTATAAATGCCCCAGGGCAGATAGCCTAGTATGAACCTATGAACTTCCACAAAAGTGCAGTACATTGAAAGTGCACTTTTGCGAAAGCCGAGCCACTGAACTGGGGGGGACTACTGTAAACACTATTTTACAGGGTTTCTGCGCCCCCCCCTCACACACACACCCACCCTACTTAAATGTACTAACTTCAAGATCGCACTACAGTGTGGAAAAGGATATATTTCCTTATCCCCACTGTAACGTGCTTCGGGGAATTGTCTTTCACGAAAGTGCACTTCGATGTAGTGCACTTTCACTTAAGTGAGTTCGACCTTCTATTTGTCGATAGTGTGTTTTTGACAAACAAAAGGAGACCCATGTGTGTATATAAGGAGACCGGTGTGTGTATGTGTGTATGTATATATATATATATATATCTATATATGGATTCACTTTAGAAGCTCGAAGTACTGAAATATCGAAATTCAGTATTTCGAGCCCATAAAGTGGAATCCTGAGAACAGCGCAAAATTCAAAACCTCTAATACCGGCGGTTTTGAATTTCATGCTTCTGAGTTTTCGCTATGGTTATGAATTCAGTTAAGTGTGTGTATTAAGTTTTTTGGGTAGGGGCTGTGGTGTGTGTCAGTGTGTTTTGTTGCTGTGATGTGTGTGTGTACAAGGAGAATGTAGCTTGTGTGGTGGTGTTTTGTGTGTGTTTGTGTGTAGTGCAACCTCAGAGTGAGAATATTTAAGTAGGGGGGGTGTGGGGGCACATTCCCCCCACATGGGTGCAGGGGTGCTTGCCCCCCTGCTTTTAAGTAGTAGAGAGCTTGTGTTTATGTGTGGGGATGATAGTGTGTGTGTGTGTGTGTGTGTGTGTGTGTGTGTGTGTATGTGTGCAGTAGAAGCATGAAATTCAAAGTCTCTGGTGTGCGAGATTTTGAATTTCGCGGTTCTGAGTTTTCGTGGTTTCAAAAATTCGGCTTTATAGCTTTGAAATACTGAATTTCGAGGATATAAAGTGAATCTTTATATATATATATATATATATATATATATATATATATATATATATATATATATATTTATATTTATATACACACACATGTGCATATGTGTTTGTGTCTCTACATATCTGCAAAGATATATATATATATATACATATGTCTGGATTACATACAATGGTCTGAAGTGAATTATATGAAAGAGATTTGCTAGATTTATGGAATGAGTCACAAACTGAGTTTCACAATCCTACAGTATGTTTCACATGGGCCTATGTTCAGCCATCGAATGGAAAAATCATTGAATGGCATGTCTCATTGAACATGTTATTCTTCGAGCCATTCAAGTAGGATCGCAGTACAGTACGGATCAGGAAATTTGCCCTCTCCCCATTCTCAGAGTTGGTATATATAATTAGCATGAGGTGTGGGAGGTGCATATGAGGAGATTCGCTGAATGGCATTTTCAATGTTATGCTCTTCGGAGATTTTTCATTTTGATAGCTGAACACCGACCCCATTTTATATATTACTTTTATTCTTTTTTTTTTTTCAACTTTTTAGTTTCAACTACTGTTTTCTAGTTATTTCACAGTGATGCAGTGATTCTGTAAGTTGTTTATGGAGTAAGGACTTTGCATAGGTTATATAGTTTTAATGAAAATAGGATGTCCTTCAAGGATGCAACTGCAGTCCAGACATATGGGTTGTCCTGCCTCAGGCAGCCCTTCGGTCAGCCGGATTCCAAAGTCTGGGTCCGGCGTTGGCTGAAGTCGCCCTTTCCCCGAAGTCAGAGCGCCTGGGGTATAAAAACGTCAGCCGACGCCATCTTCTCCAGTCTTTCTTGCCGCGTGGCGCCCGAAGCAGAAGTAGTTCGCGAGTGCCGGTCGACCAGCTCCTGTGTTTTCAGCTACTGAAGTCTTCAAAAAAGCTAAGTACCCCGTTGGGGACCTTTTCTTGCCTCAGCTGATGTCAGATAAAAGTGAAAAAGTTAATAATTGTTTAACTTGTGGGAAACAAATACCTCATAAGGATTTCCACTCTTACTGCTTACCCTGCCTAGGCCCAGAACACAACGTCTCGGCCTGTGCAGCTTGTGCCTCTTTCAATAAACGCACTCTTAGGCGTCGGTCAGAGTTTGCACAGGATTATTTTGGGGAAGATTTCTTTTATATCATGCCGTCGGAGCTTCCGACAGCACATTTACCTAAAAAACGGAAGGATAAGGACCAACACCACGCTTAGACCTACCGCGAGTGTCTCTGTCTCTTCTGAGCCGGTTTCGCAACCGCTACAGACCGACGACACCGCTCCACCGGTTACTTCGGTACCGGAGGCCAGCTCAGTGCCGGTTTCTGTGCTCCCCTCTGAGACTGTAGCCCAGGATATTTCTGACACCATTTCAGTGGATAAGACTACTCCAGCACGTGGGGCTGCCAGGCCTCCGGTGTCCATGTCCATTAAGGCCTACACCCGTGCTAAGGCTGCCAAACAGGCTAAGTCTCTCCCTCCAAGATCTGTTTCTCTGGGATCCACTTCTGGTTCTCAAATTTTAAGTTTAGCTGAGGACCTTATTTCTTTAATTAGGGTTCACAGCCTCATCCAGATAGAGGCTCTCAGCCGCCTTCTGACAAGAGGCCTAGGGTTGAGCAGGTAGACTCCCAGTCCTCCGATGAGGCCTCAGGTGATTCTGCACATTCAGACTACTAGGAGGAGGCCTTCCCGGCCTAAGAGGATTCTGATGCGGAGGAATCTATTCCCTCTGCTTCTCCTCCTGAGGAGTTTTCCTTTGGGGAAACGCTTCATTCCATGAGGGAACACTTCAAATGGCAAGGCCAAGAATACTCAGATTCTAGGAAAAGGTTAAGGGAATTTTTAAAGCTACCTCAGCATAGACCCTTGGCTATTACTCCAGTTTTAAATGTTTTAGATGATGTGTACTTAGAATCTAGTGTTTCCCCTGACTCCCTCCCCCCTGCTCCTGTCAAGCCAGACAGGTACTACAGGGTCCCAGACACACATCAATTTCTGTACAAGGGCCATACTGCTGACCCTGAAACTATTTCTCAGGGGCCTAAAGGGGTTTCCTCCACTACTGCTAAGAACCCACTCCCTTCGGAAAGAGATTCTAGGGCTTTAGAAAGGTGGGGCAAGAAAGTATATACATCTTCCACCCTTTCTATGCAGCATTAAATTGTCAATTTCATATGATTCAGTATCAGGAATACATGTTGGATGACTTGCAAAAGAAACTGGCTTCCCCTGAACCATTAGATAGAAAGGGGTTACAGGAATTGGTTCATAATACTAAGCAGGTTAGCAGCCATTTCCTTCAGTGTGGATATGATGCATTGGAAGCTTCATGTAGAGCAGCAATGACAGGTGCGGTCATACGCAGACATGCTTGGTTAAAGGAACAAACATTGCCAGACCATGTGAAAATTAAGCTTTTGGATGCACCACTAGAGAAACATAAGTTATTTGGTGCTACTGCACAAGAGGTTTTAAAGAAAATAGAGGAAAAGGCAAAATCAGTGCAAACAGTCAAAGATTTCCTCCAAGTACAACCTTCAAGATTCAGCAGGAATTGGCCTTCTAAGCATTGGTCCTTTCCTGACACAGACAAATTTCAAAGAGGCAAAAACAGACGTGGCAGAGGTAGAGGGCAAACTCGAGTCTCCTACAGAGGACGTCAATGGCAGCCTCCGAACCAGAGAGGTAGGGCAGGACCTTCCACTGCTCCGCCAGGACAATCTCAACGACTTGACTTTGACTCCGCCATCCAGGGCTCAATTAGAAGCATCTTTGGGCGGAAAATTATCTTTATTCTCAAATAATTGGCACAATATTACAAAGGACAAATGGATACTGGAGATAATAGACAAAGGATACAGATTCCATTTTCATACACTGCCAACAAGACATGGCAGACCAAACCTGCCACCAAATTAAAGGGCAGAGGCACTCAAACAAATAACAAACCTACTTCAAATAAGAGCAATAGAAAAGGTTCCTTCTGCAGAACAAGGACAAGGATTTTATTCAAGACTGTTCCTTGTTCCAAGAAAAGAAAACCACTGGAGACCCATTCTGGACTTATCCGCACTGAATTACTTACCTTATTGTGCCAAAATTCAAAATGCTGACTTTACAGCAACTCCTTCCCATGCTGGGCAAGGGGTCTTGGCTGGTAACTCTGGACCTCAAGGAGGCATACCTGCATGTCCCAATCAGACAAAGTTGTACAAGATACCTCAGATTTCTTGCAGGCTCAGAGCATTATCAATTCTCAGCACTGCTCTTTGGCTCATCTACTGCGCCCAGAGTGTTCACGAAATGCCTGGCATCAGTAATTGCACATTGCAGACTTCAGGGGATACAAATATACCCTTACATGGACGACTGCCTTATACAAGCGGACAGCCAACAAGCCTTGTTAAAAAACTTGGACTATGTCATTCACCTACTGCAGGCCTTGGGATACACAGTCAATATTCAGAAATCAAGTCTCGTACCATCCCAACAAATACCTTTCCTGGGTGCCACACTGGACACAAACACCCAGATGGCATTTCTGACAAAAGAAAAACAAAAACAATTACCAGAATACTTCAGAAGATTGGCAACACACACCCAGATGACTGCAAGGAAAATCCTGCAGGCCCTGGGTTTCATGGCATCTTGCATTCTTCTGATTCCACATGCAAGGCTCCATATGAGGAAACTACAATGGTACCTAAAATGTCTATGGTCTCAGCACAGCCACAGCCTGGAAACATTGATCCCACTCATTCCATGCCTTCAAAAGGAATTTCTGTGGTGGGCTCAAGCAAGCCAGATAAACAAAGGTCTGCCTTTCAGCAAGCCTCATACAAGTCAAACCATAACAACGGACGCCTCAGACCATGGATGGGGGGCGCACATGGAGGGCAGATGCATTCAAGGACAATGGACACAAAAAGAAAAGCACCTGCATATCAACCAAAAAGAAATGCTGGCAGTGATACATGCTATCAAGGCCTTCGAAAAGTTCACGCATCAGGGCCATCTACTAATAAAGACAGACAATACCACAGTTTATGTGGTACATAAACAAGCAAGGAGGTACCCATTCCTACCCTCTTTGCAGACTGGCAATGAATCTCTGGGATATTTCCCTACAATTGAAAATAGCGCTACAATCCCAGTTTGTACCAGGGAAGGACAATGTTCTGGCGGACAGCCTAAGCAGAAACATCATGGATCCACACGAATGGATGTTGCATCCAGACATTTTCTTACAAATAGCTCAAGCATGGGGAAGGCCGGATATAGATCTTTTTGCCTCCCACTTCAATCACCATCTGAAAAAGTTTTGCACAAGGACATACCATCCTCAAGCATGGAAGGTGGACGCCCTCTCCTTCAGTTGGAACTCTCTAACTCTATATGCCTTCCCACCTCTTCCTTTGATGACCAAGGTCTTACTAAAGATCAAGGCAGAGCAACCGAAAGTCATACTGATAGCTCCAGACTGGCCAAGACAACACTGGTACCCACTGCTACTGAGCTTGACACACACCAATCCGTGGCTCCTTCCTCAATGGCCACTTCTTCTGACACAGCACAATTACAGGACACTACACCTCAGCTTGAAAACATTGAAGCTGACAGCTTGGAAGATTCCATGACTATTACTCAGGATACACTTTCCAAAAGGGTAAAAGATATCATCCTGGAGGCGCGCAGACCTTCCACTAGAAAAACATACTCAGCAAAATGGAAGAGATTTCTTATCTGGAACAGCAAAAAGGGTCAAGACCCATCAGTGATGAGCATTCCACAGATCCTGGAATACTTGGCTGAAATGCTCCACAATGGCCTTTCATATTCTTCCATAAAAATACATGCTTCAGCAATATCTACCAAATATAACACTGATCCACCTGTATTTTCTCACCCATTGCTAAGACAGTTTCTAAGAGGTATAAAGAACATCAACCCTCCAAGGAAACCACCAGTGCCTGCATGGGACCTCAACTTCATGCTGGAAAAATAAACTCTTCCTCCCTTTGAACCAGCAGCATCTTCAGAGTTGCAATTTCTGTCTTGGAAGACAGCCTTCCTTATGGCAGTAACCTCAGCAAGAAGAGTCTCTGAGCTACAGGCCCTTATGGCAATACAACCATTTCTCATTTTTCACCAGGACAGAGTTTCTTTGAGAACCAGTCCGTCATTCATCCCAAAGGTGGTATCCAGGGTGTCCCTGAATCAAGCTATTCACCTGCCTACCTTCTTTCCCAATCCTCAAAATAAAGGAGAGAGACTTCTGCACACCTTGGACATACACACAGTTGCGCTACTACTTGGACAGAACAAAGTCTTTCAGGAAATCTGACCAGCTTTTTGTAGCTTTCGCTGCTGGATTGCAGGGAAAAGCAATTTCCAAACAGACAATTTCTAAATGGATTGGAAATTGCATTCGATTCTGCTACTGTTTTCATGGAAAAACTGTGCCAGCTGACATCAGGCCACATTCCACCAGAGCTACAGCCACCTCCACAGCCCTTTTAAGAGGAGTGGCAACAAAGGACATTTTAGAAGCTGCTACATGGAGCTCCGTGCATACATTTTCCAAACATTACAACCTGCCTTTATACTCCAAGTCCAGAGCAGGGTTTGCCTCTGCAGTCCTGCAGGGCATTTTAGCTACACCATCTTTGTCTTGGTGCCTACCACCCCCAGGTTGGCTATGGTATTCAACCCATATGTCAGGACTGCAGTTGTATCCTTGAAGGACATAGTACAGTTTTGTACCTACCATAAATGTAGATGTCCGATAGGTATGCAACTGCAGTCAGGTTTTCCCACCCACCTACCCTCTGTGATATACTTTTGGGTTTCTACCCCTCATTTTAGATACCTGGGGTCATCTTTTATGGTGTATTTGTTTTTATTCTGTTGTACTTGTCTGGAATTTTTCAAAATGTAGCCTTCCTTAGAGGGCACCTGGCATCTGGGGCAAGAAACACTGAAGAAGATGTCGTCGGCTGACGTTTTTATACCCCAGGCGCTCTGACGTCGGGGAAAGGGCGACTTCAGCCGACGCCGGACCCAGACTTTGGAATCCGGCTGACCGAAGGGCTGCCTGAGGCAGGACAACCCATATGTCAGGACTGCAGTTGCATACCTATCGGACATCTACATTTATGGTAGGTACAAAACTGTACTTTGTCTTATGAGTGTCTTTTTGTTGTACTTATGAGGTAATTTTCTGTTCTCTTTTACTCATTTAAATAGTGTTTTAGTGTTGCTATGATAGTATGAGGAAGCGCTAGGTTAATATCTATTTTTTTTGTAAATTTAGATTAATGACATTTATGTAGTTTAAGTTTGGGTCCAGTTTACCTGTAATGCTTTTTTCTTATTGTCTAGTTGAAGTTCACATTTCATTTTTATTCTTTATTTTATTTGTACTAATAACTTCTGATTTTGATTTTTAGGGGGGGGTTTAATTTATTTTGTGCCTGCATTTTTTTTTGTATTGTGTTTTATTTTATTTTAAGAAGAATTTGAAAGAGTTAAGGGGTTGTTGATGGCTGAATAAAATGGAAATAAATGCTGGATGTTGCAGGTGGGGTGTGGTGGTAAATATGTTGATGATATGGTTTAGATGATAAAAGAAATCTACATTTCAGATGAGGTACACATTTTTTATCACACCCCATCACCCTTTTATTGGTGTCCTTTGAGTGTGTGTGTGTGTGTTTGTGTGTGTGTGTGTGTGTGTGTGTGTGTGTGTGTGTATATATATATATATATATATATATATATATATATATATAGAGAGAGAGAGAGAAAGAGAGAGATTCGTATCAGTTCACTGAAAGACCATTTCACTGAGACCAAATCACCTAAAGTTCATTTCACCTAAAACCCATTTCACTGACAAGTAGTACTCTAAGGCAAGTCAAATGTATATCTCCTTTTCCCCACTGTAGTGCGATCCTGATGTTAGTGTATATAGTTAGGGGGGTGAGGGGCACAGTCCACCACCTAGTTGGGTTTTACAAATAATGTAAAACAAAACCAGACAACAGAAAACCAAATTAAGTGGGGAGCTACGCCCCGCACACCTCACAATATGGAAGAGATTCTGTGCTTGGAACCGGGAACAAGGCATTGACACGTATGAACCAAATATCCCTTAGATTTTACAATATCTAACTGAAATGCTGGACAAAGGCATTTCCTTTTCATCAGTTAGGATTCATGCCTCTGCCATTTCAGCCCATTACAATACGGAACCACCTATCTTTTCTCATCCTTTAATAAGGCAGTACCTCAGAGGGGCCAAAAACATCAGGCCTCCAAGGAGAGCACCAATTCCGGCATGGGACCTCAATTATGTCTTGGAAAAACTCACACTGCCTCCTTTTGAGCCAGCCTCAACAGCTGATATAAAATTATTATCCTGGAAAAAACAGCTCTGCTCCTAGCATTAACCTCTGCAAGACGAGTCTCGGAGTTACAAGCACTCATGGCTGTGGAACCTTTTATCATTTTTCATCCAGACAAGGTTTCTCTAAGGACAAACCCAACATTTATGCCCAAGGTGGTGTCTATTGTAGCCTTCAATTAAACCATTCAATTGCCTACCTTTTATCCAAACCCACAGAGCAAGGGTGAGAATATTCTGCATTCTTTGGACATACACAGGCAGCTACGCTTCTACTTGGACAAAACTAAAGCTTTCAGAAAGACTGAGCAACTTTTAGTGTCATATGCTGCAGGATCACAAGGAAAGGCCATCTCAAAACAGACTATTTCTAAATGGATAGGCCATTGCATCCGTTTCTGCTATTCGCAGCATGGCAAATCAGTGCCTAAGGGCATTAGGCCTCATTCTACCAGAGCAGCAGCCACTTCAGCAGCCTTCCTCAGAGGAGTACCAACCAAAGACATCTTAGAGGCTGCAACTTGGAGTTCAGTGCACACTTTTACAAAGCACTACCACTTACCTCTTTACTCTAAATCCAGAGCAGGCTTTTTCACTGCAGTTCTGCAGGGCCTCATAGCCTCTCCTAATGCTATTTAGCCCAGCCTCCCATCCTCAGCTTTGGGATTCAACCCAAGAGTAATGACTGCAACAGTGAAACACGATGAACATAGTACAGTTGTGAACCTGCCATAAATGTAGATGTTCGAGTGTATTCACTGTTGCAGTCCAGGTTACCCTCCCACTGTCCCCCTTTCTTTTGCTGGGGTTTATCTGTACTTCTCTATTCTATGCAATCTATGTGGTGTATTTGCTTGTAGATGAAGGAAATGTTTCTTTACTGCATGTATGTTTATTGGCATAATATATTTAGCCTACCCTTTTGGGGGCCCCTGACATCTGGGGCAAGAAAAACTGAAGAAAATGGCGTTGGCTGCATCTTTTATACCCCTGGCGCACTGACGTCAGGGAAGAGGCGACAGCAACCGACGCCGGACCAGGACTTTGGAATTCAGGCTGACTGTGGGTAGCCTGTCAGCAGGATAACCCAAGAGTAATGACTGTAACAGTGAATACACTCTAACATCTACATTTATGGTAGGTACACAACTGTACTTCCTGAATGCCGTCCTGGATACCTTTTTGAAAGCTTCTCAGCCCCCTGTGCCCAACAATCCTGATAGATTTTACAAAGTGCCTGCCAAGTGTAAATTTCTTTACAAATGCTCTTCTCCTGACCCTTTTGTTGCATCTGTCTCTTCTGACAAGCCCTCAAAACTGTTGACCTCTACCAATTACTTCCTTTAGATAAGGATGATATGGCTATGGAGAGGCTAGGCAAAAGTGGTTTACACTGCTGCCACTTTAGCCTATCCGCTACCAGACTCATATGACCAGGTATGTTTTGGCCCTCCTTTTGCAAATTTCCAAAGTGGTTTGTGACCTTGTTGGGCTGTATGTCTCAAGTTGCTCGCACTCCATCAAATGCAGCTACAGTGCAGCTGTTGCCTTCTACAGGGCTGCTGCCTTTGGTACTGCTATGAGGCATTGCTGTTGACTGTGTCTTTAGAATTTGCCTGATGATGATAAGGCCAAATTATTGGCTGCTCCTTTGGATAATAAAAATCTTTTTGGTGGTGCTGCTGCTGAACTTTTCAAGTCTCTCCAAGATAAGGGTAGAGTTTAAAATAGTCAAAACATGTTCCTTTTTTTCCTATTTCCAAGTTTCAGACTAATTATCCCTCCAAATCTGCTTTTGTTCATAGGCAGTCTCCTCTGTCTAAGGGGAAAAAAGGGTTCTAGATTTGTGCCCCTTGCTAAGTTTACTCATACTTCTACTTCCCAGAAACCTGCTTTTCAGGATAAGCCATGTTCCATTTGATAAATTGTTCTCCCTCTTTCCCTTGACCAGGTTCCCTTATCCCTCCATCTTTCCCTGTCTCCCATATTGGTTATGGATCAAAAATAGACTCCATTATCTGCCAAAGATATTTCATGGTTTGGAAATCCCTTCCTCCATTTTTGGGCATTGCTCAACCTCCTCAAGAACAGCTTCTTCTTTTCCCAGAGGTGCTCCATTCTGTTTTGGTCCAGGGCACCATTCAAGCTGTGCCTCCTGCCCAGGTAGCGAGGGTATTTTATTCCAGAATGTTTTTGGTTCCCAGAAAGAGGGCACTTTGAGACCACTTCTGGATCTTTCCCAGCTCAACACCTTTTTCAAGATTCCTTCCTTTCGAATGTTGTCTCTTCAAATTTTATTTCCCCTTCTTTTACCCAAGGCCGTTTTGTGGTCTCTCTTATCTCAAAGATGCCTGACTTCCTTACCTCATCCATCCCACTTTTAGGAAATTTTTGATGTTCATCGTGTTTCACTGTTGCAGTAATTACACTTGGGTTATCCTGCTGGCAGGCGACCCGCAGTCGGCCCGAGTTCCAAAGTCTTGGTCCGGCGTCGGTTGCTGTCGCCTCTTCCCTGACGTCAGTGCGCAAAGGGGTATAAAAGTTGCAACTGACGCCATTTTCTTAAGTCTTTCTTGCCACGCGGTGCCCGAAGCAAAAGCAGTTCGCAAGTGCTGGTCGGCCGACTCTGGAGATTTTCAAAAATTGAGTTTCAGAACCGAAGTCTTCAATAAAGCTTAGTACTCCATTGGGGAAACTTTTTCTTGCTCCAGACCGATGTCAGTAAAAGTTAATAATTGTATTTTTTGTGGGAAGCAAATACCTCATAAGGACTTTCACCCTTACTGTATTCCTTGCCTAGGCCCTGACCACGATGTTACTAGTTGTCGGTTTTGTGCTAGATTCAATAAACGCGCTATTAAACATCTGTTTGATTTTGCTTTATATTATTTTGGCCGAAGGTTTAATTACATAATGCCATCGGAACACCCGACGACCGGAATTTATAAAAAATGCAAAGACAAATAAAAGGATAGGCATCCGAGGTCCAAAACCGATGACGAAGCCTCTTCTAGACCAGTCGCCGGTTCTCAGTGAGGCGCTTTCGCAGCCCTTGACACCGGCTACCTCAGAGCCACAGGCCATAACTGACAGCCATGTGGAGACTCCGAGGCCTGTGGAAACTCAAGGTATTGGGCCTATGGAAACTATGCCCTCAGATGGGTCCGGAGCCGCTGAGCAGGCATCGGCTTCTGAGGGTGTTTTCAGACCTTCACAGCTTACAATTAAGCCCACTACAGCAGCAAAGGCAAAGTTAGACACGATTAAAGACAAGGAAACAAGTACAGCGTTTTCCAGAACAGTCATCCATGCCAAAGAAACAGATGTTTAAAATGGCCGAAGACCTAATTACTTTAATCAGGGGTTCCCATCCCCCTCCTGACAAAAGGCCTAGGCAAGACACTGACTATGATTCCTCTGACCAGGTTTCCATTTCCTCTGATTCCTCTTCTGATCAGGGATATTCTCTCCCTCCCAATGAGGACTCTGATGCAGAAGAGTCTATACCTTCAGCCTCTCCGCCTGAGGATTATTCTTTTGGGGAAACCCTGCACACCATGTGGGAGCATTTCCATTGGGAGAGCCAGGATTAAAGAAAAGGCTCAGAGGCTTCCTTTTATTGCCTCAGCACAGGCCCCTGTCTATCCCCCCTGTGCTTGATATTGTTGTTGATGTTTTTTCTGAATCCAGTCTGTCTCCTGATTCCTTACCTCCTGCACCAGTCAAGCCAGACAGGTATTACAGGGTCCCTGACTCTCATAAATTTCTTTACAAAATCCCCACTGCAGACCCAGAAACAATTTCTCAGGGTCCTAAAGGGGTTAAGGCTTCCACTGCTAAAAATCTTGTCCCCTCAGATAGGGATTCCAGAGCTCTGGACAGATGAAGGAAAAAAGTTTACACTTCTGCTACTTTAGCTGTAACAGCTTTAAACTGCCAGTTTCACATGCTTAAATATCAACAGTACCTCATGTCATTGTTAAAACAGAAAATGGTTTCAAATACAGAAAGTTCTGACAGTAAGGAAATGCAGGATTTATTGCATGCAGTTGAACAAGTGGGAAAGCATACTCTGCAATGTGGTTTTGATTCATTAGAGGCTTCTTGTAGAGCCGCTGTTACAGGCTCTGTTATTCGAAGGCATGCTTGGTTGAAAGAACAAAGTTTACCTGACCATGTTAAAGTGAAATTATTGGATGCCCCACTACAGCATGATACTTTGGTGTTAAGGCAGAAGAGGTGTTAAAAAAAATGAAGGATAAAGCAAAATCAATGCAGACGGTGAAAGATTTCTTACAGGGTCAACCACCTAGATTTAGCAGAAACTGGCCCTCAAAAAATTGGGCCTTTCCCGTGTCAGACAGGCCACAAAGAGGCAGATACAGACGCCCAAGAGGCAGATCTCAGCCCCAAAGCTCCTACAGACCTAAACAATGGGGTGCTTCAGCCCCCAAAGAAAGGGAAGACAAATCACAACCTTATAGGAAACGGTCCCAATGACTTCCCTCTACAAATGCCAAGCACTTACCTTTTGACAGCACCCCTAGGGGGAAAGCTAGCACTTTTCTCAAAAAATTGGCAAATAATCACCCAGGACCAATGGGTGCTGAATATTGTTTCTCAGGGTTACAGATTCCACTTCCACACGCTTCCAAAACCAAAAGGTATGCCAGACCTGCCACAAAATCAATGGGCAGAGGCACAAAAACAGATTGCTGCTCTTATGGACATGGGAGCTATTCAAAAAGTTCCACAGCAAGAACAGGGACAGTGATTTTACTCAAGACTTTTCTTAGTACCCAGAAAGGACAAAGCCTGGAGACCAATACTGGACCTGTCAATCCTATATACTTTCCTGGATGTTCCAAAATTCAAAATGTTAACACTACAGCAACTTCTGCCCATGCTGGGCAAGAAGGCTTGGCTAGTTACTTTGGACCTCAAGGAGGCATACCTGCATGTCCCAATCAGCCAGTCTTGCAGAAGATACCTCAGATTCATAGCAGGCTCAATGCATTACCAATTCTCTGCATTGCCCTTTGGCTTATCTACTGCGCCCAGGGTCTTCACAAAATGCCTGGCACCAGTAATTGCATTTTGCAGACAAAAAGGAATTCAAATATATCCCTAGGACGACTGCCTTATTCAAGCAGAGAGCAAGGACATTCTTCTAAAACATCTGGCGTTTGTAAAAAGATTACTAATTTGCCTAGGGTACACAGTAAATGAAAAGAAATCAAAACTAGTGCACTCTCAAGAGATAATATTCCTGGGTGCAAGCTTAAATACAACTACCTAGAAGGCTTGTCTCACGCCAGACAAGCAAAGTTAACTGACTCATTACTTTCAAATGATGGCAACAAAAACCCAGCTCCCTGCAAGAAAAATTCTGCAGGCCCTAGGCTTCATGGCATCCTGCATTCTACTAATTCCATATGCAAAACTGCATATGAGGAAACCACAGTGGTATCTAAAAAGTGTTTGGACTCAGCATTGTCACAGCCTGGAGACAATCATAACTTTAATTCCCTGCCTACAGCAGGAGTTTAGATGGTGGTCCCAGGCCTGTCACCACAACAAGGGACAGCCTTTCACATTACCCACAGCCAGGCAGACAATAACAACGGATGCATCGGATTATGCCTGGAGGGCACATATGGCAGGAAAATGTATTCAGGGCACGTGGCCCAAGGAACAAATGTATCTTCACATCAATCAAAAAGAGATGCTAGCTGTACAACTTTCAAGGACCTACTACATCCAGGACAACTATTAATAAAGACGGACAATACCACAGTTATGTGGTACATAAACAAGCAAAGAGGCACACATTCCTACCCCCTATGCAGGCAAGCCATGACTTTCTGGAACACGGCATTGACCTATCAAGTACATCTGCAGGCACAATTCCTGCCAGGAACAAAAAATACACTGGCAGACGAGCTAAGCAGAAATCTCATGGATTCTCACGAATGGAAGCTAAATCCAGAAGTGTTCAGCATGATAACGAGGAAATGGGGATGCCCAGACATTGATCTTTTTGCCTCCCCTCCCAATTACCAAATACAGAAATTTTGCACAAGAACTTATCATTCTCAAGCATGGAAAGTGAATGCTCTATCATTCAGCTGGAAAGGCGTGGCAGTCTATGCCTTCCCTCCAATGCCTCTTCTTTCCAAGGTGCTACTAAAAGTCAGACAAGAAAGGCCAAAAATGATCCTGATTTCCCCAGAGTGGCCGTGCCAGCACTGGTACCCAACCCTAAAGAGTTTGTCTCAAGGCCCAGCTTGGCTTCTACCTCAAATTCCACATCTTCTGACACAACAAAATAACCAGATTATGCACAGTCAACTCAGAATCTTAAACCTGGCAGCATGGCAGATAATGTAGCCACTCAGACTGCACCTCTCTCTAAAGCTGTTATGGATGTCATTTTAGAAGCCAGGAGGCCAAGCACTAGGAAATCTTATGCAGAAAAATGGAAGAGATTCTGTGCTTGGAACCAGGCACAAGGGCTCAAACTACTTGTCCCTAATATACCTCAGATTTTACAATACCTAACTGAGATGCTGGACAAAGGCTTATCTTTCTCATCTATTAAAATCCATGTCTCTGCCATTTCAGTTCATTACAATACGGAACCTCCTATTTTTTCACATCCTCTACTACGACAGTACCTCAGAGGGGCAAAAAATATAAGACCCCCAAGGAGAGCACCAGTACCTACTTGGGACCTCAATTTTGTTTTAGAAAAACTCACACCGCCTCCTTTTGAACCAGCCAGCACAGCTAATCTAAAATTCTTATCATGGAAAACTGCTCTGCTCCTAGCAATAACTTCAGCAAGAAGAGTCTCAGAGTTACAGGCATTAATGGCTGTGGAACCTTTGATAATTTTTCATCAGGACAGGGTTTCTCTTAGGACAAACCCAACATTCATGCCAAAAGTTGTCTCCAATGTGGCCTTAAACCATTCATTTACCTACATTTTACCCAAAACCCCTGAATAAAGGGGAGAGACTTCTGCACGCTTTGGATATACACAGACAGCTACGATTCTACTTGGACAAAACAAAAGCTTTCAGAAAAACTGAGCAACTGTTTGTAGCCTATGCTGCAGGATCACAGGGAAAGCCTATTACAAAGCAGACAAGCTCAAAATGGCTAGGACACTGCATCCGCTTCTGTTATGCACAACATGGCAAATCAGTACCTAAGGGCATTAGGCCTCATTCTACAGAGCAGCAGCCACTTCAGCAGCTTTCCTCAGAGGAGTACTAACCAAAGACATTTTAGAAGCTGCAACCTGAAGCTCAGTGCACACCTTCACCAAAGCACTACCACTTACCTCTCTACTCTAAATCCAGAGCAGACTTTGCCATTGCAGTTCTGCTGGGCCTGGTAGCCTCTCCAAATCCAATTTAGACCCAGCTGCCCAACCTCAGCTTTGAGATTCTACCCAAGTGTAATGACTGCAACAGTGAAACACGATGAACATAGGACAGTTGTGTACCTACCATAAATGTAGATGTTTGAGTATATTCACTGTTGCAGTCCAGGTTACCCACCCACCATCCTCCTTGTTTCATTGCTGGGACTTTTCTGTACTTCTCATCTCTATGCTACCTATGTGGTGTATTTGCTTGTAGATGAAGGAAATGTTTATAGTAATGTATGCATGTTTTTTGACATAATTTTATCTCTCCAGCCTTCTTATCTGGGGGCACCCGACATCTGGGGCAAGAAAAACTGAAGAAAATGGCATCGGTTGCAAATTTTAATACCCCTGGCGCACTGACATCAGGGAAGAGGTGACAGCAACCAACGCCGGACCAAGACTTTGGAACTCGGGCCGACTGCGGGTGGCCTGCCAGCAGGATAACCCAAGTGTAATGACTGCAACAGTGAATACACTCGAACATCTACATTTATGGTAGGTACACAACTGTACTTTTCTCTGTTTCTTCATTGCTTTTCATAGGTTCATAGGTAGGTACTAGGCTATAGGCCCAAGGGCCTACGTAAGCCTAGCCAACAAGGTTCCCTGGCTTACGCCACCCAAGAAAGATATTTTCCTGTGCCATTGTCGAGCAGACACAGAAGTGATCCCCGGGGTGTATTTCCTATTTCCCATCCCCTCATCGAGATTTTTCTTGAATAGTGCTAATGAAGAACTTTGCTTGACATAGATGGGTAGCCTGTTCCAGAGTATGGGAAGTCTCTGGGACAGGAATCTATCCCTCCAGCATGTCCTGTTTATTATGGTGACAAGGTTTAATTCCCTAGAGCGTGTAGGTTCCTAGGTAGGTACTAGGCTATTGGCCCTAGGGCCTATATAAGCCTAGCCAAAGGTACCCTGGCTTTCACCACCCAAGAAAATGATTTTCCTGTGCCACTGTCAAGCAGAGCCACAGAAGTGATCCCCGGGGGTGAATTTCCTATTTCCCATCCAATCATCAAGATTTTTCTTGAACAGTGCTAATGAGGAGCTTTGTTTGATATAGATAGGTAGTTTGTTCCAGAGTATGGGAAGTCTCTGGGGCAGGAATCTGTCCCTCCAGTATGTTCTGTTTATTGTGGTGACGAGGTTTAGGTCCCTAGAGCGTGTAGCTCGTAGGGATTGGGATTTTTTTAAGTGGAGCATGTCTAAAAGCTCTGGGTTTGACATAGCTTTGTGTGTTAGGCAGAGATCGCCTCTGAGTAGGAGATATGCAATGGAGTAAAGCTGCAGTTTTTTGAGATGGTCTGCATAGGGCATCTGTTTGAGGCCGGTAATCCTCTTTGTGAGCTATTTCTGTGGCCTTTCCAGTTGTTGTAGATGTCTTGTGAGGTACATACCAAAAGGGGCATTGTACTCTATAATGGGTCTAATGAGTGACGAGTAGAGGGGAACAATGACCTCTTTTTTCCTGGATGAGGAAACCTTTTGTGATGAGGTGTGCCACATAGAAGGATTTCCTGACTACTGTGGCAATGTGATTATCAAAGGAGAGACTACTGTCCACCTGTGTCCCAAGGTTTCTTAACACACTTTCGGTGTTAAGTAGACTACCACCTATGTGGTAGTTCATGGGTACTGAGTTTTTACCAAAAGGAATGACAATGCACTTTTTGGCGTTGAGCTTGAGGCCATGGCTTTGACACCAGGCATCTGTCTCAGCAAGGCCCTTTTGTAGGGTGTCCACATCTTTTGGAGTTTTGATTATGGCTCTTAGTTTGCAGTCATCTGCGAACTTCGTTAGCGAAAGACCTTCTGTGTTGGCCTGTACTTCTACTGAACCCTGTGGTACTCCACTTGTCACTGGTCTGAAGCTGGATTTGGAGTCTGCTACTTTCACAGTGTGGGTTCTGTCAGTGAGCCAGTTGGCAACCCATCTTGTGACATTGGGATTTATACCTAGTTTAGTGAGTTTGTCTATAATTCCAGAGTGTGGGGAATGGTGTCAAAAGCCTTGGCGAGATCTAGATAGGCTGTGTGAACCACCTTACCCTCATCTATGCCTTTGGTGACTGCTTCAAAGAAGTCTGTCAGGTTTAGGAGACATGGTCTGCCTTTTACAAACCCGAACTGGGTGGGGTCCTGAGTTTGGAGATTACCAGTGGCATTGTTTATAAGTTCCATGATGATACGCTCCATAGCCTTGCAGACCAGGCTCGTTAGGCTAATGGGGCGGTAGTTTCCGGGGTCTGTGGTGGCTCCCCCTTTGTGGAGTGGGATAACTGTCGATGTGCGCCATTCAGTGGGCACATAGCCTGAGGTGAGGCTATGATTGAACATGGTACTTAGGTGGGGTGCCAGTTCGTTCTGTAGTTCATGTAGAACACAACCTGGGATGTCGTCAGATCCCATAGATGCTGTGTTCTTGACTTTGGATAGTGTGTTTTTTAACTGTGCAGCCGTGATTACAGGAACTTTGCATTCTTCTGGTATAGAGATGGGCCCTTTAGGGGATGACAGAGGGGTAAAGTTAGCACTGAACCTATCTGCCAGGATGTTGGCAATATCCGTTGGTTCTGTATATTTAGTGCCTTTGTGCTGTAACTCAGAGCAGATCTTTCTAATTTTTCAGATTTTTTAGTTCTGTGCTTTGCCCTTTAGCCTCTGTATTCACCAAGTGCCTCTCTTCTGTCATTGCTATTTGCAGGACGAGGGGATTTCAGATCTTTCCCTATCTGGATGATCTCATTCAAGCTTCTTTCCCCCAACACTCTGCTTCAGGATCTCAAGTTTACTGTTTCCCTATTACAGAGTCTGGGGTTCACTGTAAGCTTCCAGAAATCAACTCTGGTGCCTTCTTGGGGTCATAATCTTCCTAGATTGCAGGCTTCAGACTATCCCCATGCTGGCATCTCTGCCTGCCCCCCCCCCCCCCAAGCCCCGTCTCTTACTGCCTTTTTCCAGTCTCTTCTTGTTTTGGCTTCAGTCGCGGCCAGGTAATTTCTCAGTGTTCTCAGGTTCATAGCTTCCAACATTCCCGTATCCCCTCTGGCCAGGGTCCACATGAGAAATCTGCACTGGTACCTCATGTCCGTGTGGCTTTACCATTGCCACCCCTTGGACTTCCCAGTACCCTTCCTTCCCTGTCTCGAGCTTGAGCTTCAGTGGTGGAATCATCAACTTTCTCTTAACCTGGTGCTTCCTTTCCAAGCTGCAGTCCTGACTCAACAGTTTGGTGCAGATGCCTCAGAGAAGGGGATGGGGCGCCTTCTTTGGCTCTCATAAGGTTCAGTATCTCTGCCCTGTTCATCAGAGGTCAGGCCGCATCTGTACAAAGGATATGAGGGCTGGGCTTGTAGCTCTTTCGGCTTTTCATTCCCTTTTTCATCTCAGGCTCCTCAAAATTTACACAGACAATACTGCTGTAATGTGGTATGTCAGAAAACAAGGGGGTACAAGATCCAATCGTTGCAGACTAACTCTTCAGGTCTGGGATCTAGCTGTTCATTATCAATTGACTCTTCAGGCAGTTTTCTTTTCCTCTTTGCATAATCTAGTGGCAGACTCTTCAAGTAGGTCCAGCACACAAGCTGATTAAGGGGATGCTTCACAGAAATGCATTCCTGGACATTGTCCGTCGGTGGGTCATTCCTCAGGTAGATCCACTATGAAAAGATAGCATACCCTATCCTGTTTCATAGTTCCAAGTCCTTTGGCTTGGAAAGTGGACACCCTATCTTTTCCTTAGAAGGAGGTGTTAATGAGATTTCCCTTAATTGGTTTATTCATCTTCTCTCTTTTTTCCCTTCTCCATAGCCTGCCAGTGAGAAGGTTCTTCACACCTTGCATTTGCATAGAAAGCTCAGATTTTATTTGGACAAAAGTAAAGTTATTTGCAAATCTCAACAACCTTTTGTTTCCTTTCAACCTAGGTCTTTGGGTTTGGCTGTTTCTAAGCAAACTATGTCTTAATGGATTTCTGAGGTCATTTATTTTTGTCACTCTTTTCATGGAAAATGCCTTTTCAGGGCCGTTGCCTCACTTGGTGCTGTTTGCACGGGGCTGGATACCAGTTCCATACTACTTGGTCCACTGTCCATACTTCCACTAAGCATTACAAGTTGGCTGTTGTTTCCAGGACCAGAGCTGGCTTTGCCAGGGTTATCCCACATGGGGTTTCTGGAGGGCTTGTTTATGCCAGCCATCTCCAAGGCTTCCGCTTGAGCTTTCGTACTCTCCCTTAAGTTATGAATACTGCAACAGTGATATGGAAGGACATGGTACAAAATCTTACAGTAACAGTAGATGTCCTTCTATTCACTGTTGCTGTATTCGTTCCCTCCCTCCTGCCCCTGTGCTCTAGCCCTATTCATTTTCCCCTCCTGGATGAGGGTTTTTCTCCTTTTTTTTTCCTCCTCCTGGATGTACATGTTTTTCCTTCTCCCTGGGGACTTTCTTTTCCACCTGGGGCTTTTCCAGTTCTGACCGTCTCTCTCTCAACTCAAGAGCTCTTAACATAGGGCCTCTTTCTGCTCTCAACTTGCGCAGGGAGTGCAAGTCTTACATGTGGCACCTGTAAATACTGAAAGGCTTTGGTATACTGGTGAGGTGTTGGTCTGTCCATGGCAGGAGATTGCTACTTTTATGGAAATATTTTACACCTGTTGTTTTATTTGAATGTGTGTACTTTTGTATGAGTGAGTATATTCTGCTGCCCCTAATGTCTCTTGCTTTCCTGAAAATAGTTTCTGGATCTGTGTAGTTTACTCAGCTGTTCACAACAGTTAACCTTTCTCTTATGGTATAACAGCTTGCCAGTAAAGCAGTTTATCTACCTCATGAGAGGAGTTAGTGCTGTTCTATAGACAACTGTGAACTCATCCTCTTGTTCAGCCATATTCCTACAAAGGGACAACAATTTTAAGATCCCTCCGTTTTTCTGTACACACTTTCTTCATTCAGACTTTAAATACTTTGTTTCAAAGGATGTTCAATAAAGACACGTTAAATCATGTATATTGTTAATGTAATGTAGCTGCTGTATCTGGCCTTTCCATATTTGTATTGGACTTTCACATGACAGACTAGCAAGTTAGATTAAAGTAGATCAGATTAAAGGTTTGTAGTTGCTTAGTTAAGCTATAATCTCACTACTTTTACATAAAAAACTTCCACTTCTTAGTAATAAGGAGATTGTTACTTCATGGAACAGCTGTTCTTTTAGGTGTGCGCAGTGCTACTGAAGATTGCCATTATTAAGATGTCCTTCTTTTCCCATGTCGCTGTATTCATCACCTTTGGGTTATCCTCTGCTTAGCTATCCAAATGTCCGGCCAGTATACAAAAACTTTAATCACTATGAGGTACTTGGGATGTTTGACATTGCCCGTATGGTGCATGGGCCATAAAAGTGACACTTGAATGTACCTCTCCTCAAAACTTCTCTGCAGCCAGTCGAACGTTAGTTCTTCCTGCTGCCTCTGCCATCAGATTTTTCAGATTTAAGGTAAGTACCCCACTGGGGCTGTTTTTCTAATTTTCTTTTGGTCACTGCATGCCTGTTCAGGTTCACGTCATCCAGGAAAGGAAAGTATAAGTGTGGACGTCAGATCCCCAATAAGGATGCCCATAACCTCTCTTATTTTCTCCCTAGGGCCAAACCACGGTCATAAAACCTGCATGATTTGTCAGGCCTTCATTCCTAAGACTCTCCGCAGCTACTGTATCTGCACGCCTTAAACATCTACTTAGAAAACCAGTGTCTTAAATGTCTGGCTTTAGCGATGGAAGGGCCATCAGATCAGACCACCGAGCCACCTAAAAAGAGCATTTCCAGGCCTGAATGTTCTACTCCCTCGAGGAGGATTCTGGTGAGTTAGACTCCCCAGGAGAAGACTTCACCTTTGGTGAAACTATCTCTGGAATGAGAAAGTTATTTAAATGGGATTCCAATGAGATGTCCGAGGTTCAAAAGAGATACTACAAACTCTTACAAATGGGACACACCTTCTCCTTCGGCCATTCCTCCAGTCTTTCCAGCCTTTTTAGACACCTTTAGTGCAGCCTCTAAAAACCCTGACTGCCAACAACCAGCTCCTAGAAGGCCTGACCATTTTTATAAGGTGCCATAAGGGGCCAAATTTCTGATTAAGTGCCCTGTGGCAGACCCTGGCACTGTTTCAGTCTCTGCAGAAAAAACCTTCAGATTGCTTCCTTCCACCTCTGTCTTTCCCACTGATAAGGACAGCAAGACCATGGAACGTATTGGAAAAAAGGTATACACCTCTGCCACTTTGGCTTTCAGGGCTATTAAATATCAAACTCACATGTCCAAATATGCCCTTGCCCTTCTGACTCAGGTTTCTAGACTTGTAGCTCATCTTCCAGATTCCCCTTCTAAGGGTCAAATATCTAACTTTATTTCCCTGTCTTCTCAGGTGACAAGACATTCCATCAGATGTAGTTATGACGTTGCTCTGACCTTGGCCAGATCTGCACCTTCTGCCTCAGTGCTCAGAAGGTACTCTTGGCTGAAACTCCAACCCCTACCTGATGATATCAGAGCTGATGACATCAGAGCTTCTGCCTCAGTGCTCAGAAGGTACTCTTGGCTGAGACTCCAACCCCTGCCTGACGACATCAGAGCTTCTACCTCAGTGCTCAGAAGGTACTCTTGGCTGAGACTCCAAGCCCTACCTGACAGTATCAGGGCTAAACCTTTGGATGACCCCCTGGACAATTCTGACCTTTTTGGGGCCAAAGTGGCAGAGCTTCTTAAAACCCGTCAACAAAAGGTGAAGGAATTGCAAGACTTTAAACATTTGTGTCTCCAGTCCCTAAATTTCATAGGAATTATCCCAGGAAGACACAGTTTATCAGAAAACATTCTGCTCTTACCCCTCATTCTAGGAGCAAAAAGACTTCCAGGGAACAGCAGCCTTCTCCCCAGCCTGCACAAGCCCTTGCTCAGAAGCCTTAGTTTGAGGACAGGGCATGTAGTCTGTGACTACCTGCCTTCTCCTTTAAGCACCCCCCCCCCCCAGATTCCATTCCCCTATCCCAAAGACTCTGTTACTGTCTTCCTGTCTGGTTTGATCATCTAGCTGTCCACAGAACTCTGAAAAGTTTTCTCCAGCACCACAGTTCAAAAATATCAATTTTCAACTGCAGAGAGTTACTTGTAATTCAACTCTTACAGCCATATTTCATTATTGGAAAACAAACATAGTTTGGCTGTACCGACCTTTGCTGACAATATGATGCCTTTGCTCATTAAAATCTTATCCAGAATTGTCTTGGCTTTACTTCCAAAAAGCAATTGCTTTTTATAAACATTTTTTGTTAATTTAACATATTTGCAATATATACCCAGAAAGGAAGAAATTCAGCGTGTCACGTACTGTTGTACAATATTGGGAATACATTGAATCATCAAGGTAATATTATGCAATTATATTAAAAGTCTTGGTATTTCAACAGCAACATTTCAAGGCTATCCCAGCCACTAAAAGTCTTTAAATTCAATTTCCTTTTAAATTCATGTCCACAAGCGCAGTCTGCAGAGCCGACAAAAAGAAAAAAATCTGTCTAGTTCTTACACATCTATTTTCAATGAACTGATATGACTAAATTTTATGGTTTTAATGTATTGAAACAATTTATTTTATGACAATAGTATGCTTATCTTAATGGTTGAGGAAAATGGGAGGAAATAAAGGTTTTTCTAGGTATGTTGATTATTGTACAAAATATCAAAAGTATTGCTTACAAGAAATATTCATTTAAGGAAAAGGGACATTGGGACATGCAAAAACTTGAAGCAGGTATTGTAATTATGGCGAAAATGTTACTGTAGGGGAATTGAATAAAGTGTTATCATTAGATGTTAAGTTGTCAATCTCGCCTTCATTCTTGCTTGATGGGTTCGGAGCCGATCCTCGGCTCCGACTCGGCACTTGCTAAGCTCGAGAGTCACTTTTACCAGCTCGAGGCAGCCCCATATCCCATGATGCAAGGCGGTAAGTAACCAGATCTCGTTTGCCGCTTCGCTGATGAGGTAATCCTTTTACCAGCTCCTGGTACGTGTTTATTATTATACATTTAGTCACCCCATTCCTAAAATTTCTCTCTTTCAATAGTTTTCTATTATTGTTAAGATACTTGTAAGGGTTTTCTGACTAAGTTTACTTTTACCTAGTTTATTTTTTTAGTCAGGCCTTCATTCCCTCCCATCCTCCCCTCTGTTAGGGTGTGTGTGTGTGAATTTAGTTATTATACCTTAACTTTAATTGTTCTGATTCGGGACTGTGTGTGTATTTTTGTGTTTGGGATAGCACTATGTCCAAAGAACAGAGGGTCTCAGGCTTCAAGAAGTGTGACTCGTGCTGTCAGAAGATGTCTCTGACAGACGGTCACACTTCTTGTATATACTGCCTGGGACCTCTCCACCTGCAGGACTCCTGTGCAATTTGTCACTCTTTTAGCCAGAGAGTCCTGCAGGAAAGGAGAAATAAACTTATATTAAGAGGACTTCTTAAACCGGAGGGCTCCCCGGCAAAATCGGCTCCGGGTAAGCCCTCTAAGACTACCAAGGCCCAGGTTTCTGTTCCTAAGCCTTCGGCCTTGGCTCCGACTGGAGCCGATCTTAGCTTGGAAAAATCTTCGGCACCGATGGCTATCGGTGCCGATACTTTGAAGGTCACTTTGGTGTCGGCTCCGACTGGCTCCGACATCCATGTGGCTCGGGCTTCGGTGTCGGCGCCGACACCATAATTTCCTTGCCTGTATCGGCTCTGGCTGGAGCCGATACATCTATACCTACACTCGGAGCCGATAAGTTATCGGCTCCGTCTGGATCCGTGGTTTCTTCGGCTCCAATGGTTCCTTCGAGGAAGAGGTCCAGGTCTCCCTCTTTGGAACCGATACTGTCGGCTCCGGCCTCACCTCTTCTTTCGGAGCGGAGCCATCAGAGCTGATCATCTAGGTCTTCCAGGTTGTCAGACCATGATTTAGAGAGGGTGGTAAGCAGATTGTTAAAATCACAGGCACTAGC
Source organism: Protopterus annectens (assembly GCF_019279795.1). Taxonomy (NCBI): domain Eukaryota; kingdom Metazoa; phylum Chordata; order Ceratodontiformes; family Protopteridae; genus Protopterus; species Protopterus annectens. The sequence continues at coordinate 598,143,965 of NC_056726.1, forward strand.
CCAAATGCTTCATAGTCCGTCTCAACATATGACTATTAGTCCACACCCTCTTCAAGTTCCTCCTTCGTCTCTACCTCAGAGTTTGGAGCTGGAGTCTACGGGAATAGTTACTGCTATGGCTGAGGGGCAGATACCCCCCCCCTTCTGCGCCTTCAGCATCTACTCTTATCTCCTCCTCGCGACCTTCCTTGGAGGGATTCGGTGGCCGTGCTTCCCTGGTCTGCTCCGAGGGGGTGAATGGCATCGGACCCTTGTCTGACCCCGCTCTTCCCCTTGGAGCTTCGGCCTTGGTGAGCTCGGCTCCGACATCTGCCTCGGAGCCTTCCCTTTCGGTGGGCCCGGGAGTCCCAGTTTCTTCGAAACGGGTTCTCTCGGATCTCCCTGGGAGGGGAGCCTTCGAGGTGATGAGGAGTGTGCTGGCCCCTGGGCTCAGTCAGCAGTCTATTCCTTTAGCTCCTCCCTCTACGGTGCCTGTTGATATCTCTTCCCACTCTCTTGCTCCCGGACCGAGAGATCCACCGCCTCAGGTTTCCCCACTGGGAGGAACCCCCTCTTCCGAGGATTCTCCTGATCCGTCAGGAGATCCTCCGCGCAGGAGGACTTGTAAGAGGAAGCACCTGGACTCCCCTGAGTCTACTACTTCAGATACCGAATTAGATGAGTCGGAGGGGTCCCCAAGATCCCCCTCTGAGGATGTCTCTTTTTCAGACATCCTAGAACTCCTGAAACAGAGGGGAAACTGGCCCTCCATAAATCCCTCCGATGATTAGTCGGTATACCTAGAGGCGTTTGGTTCTCGACCCTCCACCTCCTGGGTGTCTCCGCCTTTTGACCCCCTTATGCAGGTAATCGCTCGAAAGGCTTGGGCTTCTCCTGATTCCGTAGAGCCAGTTCCCAGGAGGCCTTCTAAATTTATTACAGCCCCTTCCGAACAGCAATTCCTTACAAAAGGTGTCCCTGTTGATGCCATGGTGGTGGCGGCCGCCACTAAAAAGGAACTTGCAGATCCTTCCATACCAGTCCATCCTCCTAACAAGGATTCCAGGACCATGGACAGGTATGGTAAGCGGATGTTCTCCTCAGCGACCTTTGCCATGCGTTCGCTGAATTATTTGTGTCACTTCACCAGACTCCAAAGGGACATCCTTAAAGAACTAGGTGAAGTAGTACAGGATCCTGCAGCTCCGGGGGCTCAAGACAAGATTGCTTCTCAACTAGGAATCCTTAACTCCATAGTTAACTCCTCCATGCGGCTGATTTCGTATGCAGCAGATGGAGCGAGTAGAGCCGCAGGTACAGGAGTGGCTCTGAGACGTCAATCCTGGATGCGGCTCTGTAATTTTGCAGATCCCTTCAAGGCGTCCTTCACAAACTCTCCCTTTGATGGGTCAACTTTGTTTGGTCCTCAAGTGAAGGATACATTGACCAGGTGTGAGCAAGATGGCAAGACTCTTTCTGCGGTAGGGGTCCATTTTTCCACCCCTTCTAGACCTTACCCCAAAGGACAGAAGGGTGGAAAGATGTGGTTCCGCAAATCCCAAGGAGTCACGCCGGACACACGTGGTCAGTTTACCCCTAGAGGCAGAGGGGGTAATAATAACAGACGCCGCCCTAGAGGCAGAGGGGGTCCACAAAACCAGGGAAGCAGAGAGTCTCTCTCTGACAAGCCCTTCCAGCATCCCTGAGGTGTTGCCCGACTGTCCATCCTTGGAGGCAGTCGGGGGAAGATTATCGCTGTACCCACAAGCCTGGCGTTCCCTCTCACAAGACAGATGGGTACAGTCGATCATATCCGAGGGTTACAAAATTCCTTTCGAGGAAAGTCCCTTCACTCTCAAAAATTCCCTTCCAGATGTGCCACCCGGTCTAAGGGAAATCGCAAAATTAGACGTATCAAAGCTTCTACACAGAAGGGCCATTCAGCCAGTTACAACAGACCATTCAGAGCCCGGAATCTATTCAAGGTTCTTTTTGGTCCCCTAAAAGACGGGAGATTGGAGACCAATATTGGACCTCAGCAGACTCAACAAGTGTCCAAATAATGTTCTTTGCTATGCCTCAGACTCACCAAACAGCCGAAAAATAAGTACAATGAAAGAAAAGGTGAGACTCCGCTGGATGTTCCACTGCTTTATTAAAATACACAAAAAGTTGTATCCAAAACTGGTAAGAAACTCCAACAAAATAAATATCCACTGACAAGTGCTTTCAGGTTAAAACCCTTCATCAGATCACATACTAAAAACACTTCCTGATATTTAAAATACATGTCAACCAATGAGAGTTAGTTAAAAGCCCGCCTTTTCTGCAAGGCTGGTTTTAAAGGTACACAGTCATTTAAGCCCGGAGTTCTGTGGGCCATCAATTCCAAAATCCATTTGGACTCCATAGATTCAGTTAATAGTTTAACATCACCCCCCCTATTGTTCATGACAACATTAACCACTGCTTTGAATTTAAAATTATGTGTGGGGTGGGTCTCAATATGCTTATATAAAGCATTATGTGCATCTTTATTCCTAATTGAAGACATATGTTGCAATATTCTTACCTTAAACATATTGTTGGTCTTGCCAACATAAAAACATATGCATTCAGTGCACTCCGCTATGTAAACTAAATTACTTGTCCCCAAAAGCGAAACGCCAACAAAAAATAGAAAATATTCTCCGGCACAATGAAGGGTATCCTTGTAGTGTAGAGACAGGCAGGCAACTCGGAGGTTTCAAAGACTTTATTCCACCAACTCAGCACATACGAAAAAAGGCACAAACCAAAAAACCATACCATAGAACAGTTTGATTAAGCGCTTTCGTCTCCTTACAACGGAGACTTCATCAGAATGTATCTTTTAATTTACAAAGGCTTTTTATACTCACATCAATCAACAGTCACCCTATAAGCTGCTAGTAAGCCTTAAAGCTAAAGCGCTGCTAAACCTTGTGCAAATATATACAATTAAATGTAATTTCATTACACGGCCCACATATTGCATATTGTATGTTATTTGTTCCAGGTATACACATATAGCCCCCCACCACCAAATACATCCAACAGAAAAATCCAACCAAATTGTGTATAATTAAAGCTAGGAACGTTAAAACAGCAGTAACTCAGATTTATCCTAGGCTGCATTTCAAAATGGTTTATGTCATAAAGTGCAACTACAGTGACTCGAAAAATCATAACCTAAAAACTCAAATTCATGCAGTTTCTGTATACAGCTAATAGGAACCAGTGTTTAAAAACATATTTAAAAAGATACTTAAAAAGATACTTAAAAACTAATAACATGCATACACCTAAAAACTGTGCCTGTCTCTACACTACAAGGATACCCTTCATTGTGCCGGAGAATATTTTCTAAATTACTTGTCCTACAGGTAGCTTTTGCTTTGAAATTAAAGACATGTCCACTGACTGGATGTGTAAAGGTGTGATCTTTATTTATAAATTGGCATGCTTTACAATATCCACATGGGACACTGCCAATTTTTTCTTGTAGGATACAAGTTTGGGTTACTGTTTTCTCTTTACAAAGGATATCTTTTAGATTCTTGTTTCTCCTATAACCAAATTGTGGATAAGCCCCCACTATATTTCTTAACTTGTTATCTCCCCTCAGAATATTCCAGTTTCTGTTGACAATATCCCTGATGTCTCCTATATTACTACTATATGTAAACAATACCCTTGGTTCATTAAGTTTGTGTGTGGTATTAGTGGTTCTTATTTCCCTTTATTACATTTAAGCCATGGCTTAAATCTATTATCTCTTTTTGTGTGATTGGTATCAACCACTCTATTAACCAGTTCTCCTCTATAGCCCCTTTCTAAAAAGTTGTTCTTCAAATTAACCATTTCACATTCAAACATCTTATCATCCAGATTCAATCTGGAAATTCTGCCAATCTGGCCCTGAACAATATTTGAAAACATATATCGGGGGTGCATGCTATCGAAACAAAGCATTGTATTTTTCCAGCACTCCTTCCTATTATAGGCTTGATGAAAAGCCAGCTTCATTTTGTGATATACATACATCTAAAAAAATCAATATTTGTGGTTGAACATTTCTTAGTAAACTTCAGGAATGTAGTAGTGGAGTGTAGATAGTCTAAAAAACCATCCAAAGATGTGACATCATCCTTCCACAAAAAGAAAATATCGTCCACAAAACGTGTATATAAATGTATATATTGCATCCATCCAGCGGCCATTACTCTTCTTCCCTTGGCCCACTTTTACATGCGTCTCCTTCAATGGATGTTGTTCACCCAGTGGTCTTACCAACAACTTCCCATGCGTCACCAAATCCTGGTGACACAAGCTTGCAAAAACCACCTATCCTGGTGGATTTCTTCTCCCCAGGTTCATCAGGGCAGACCCTTTGTATCCCCGGCCCCGGTAGCCACAGTCACTACGGACGCCTCCCTGATTGGGTGGGGGGGGGTCATTATCAGGGCAGGATGGTTCATGGGACGTGGCAACCATTCGAATACCACCTGCACACAAATGTCCTAGAGATGAGAGCACTGCTTTTAACGTTGCAAGCCCTCAACGACTTTCTTCCCTTGGGAACATTTGCAGTTCACACGGACAACATGTCTGTAGTATGGTATATCAACAAGCAGGGCGGAACCAAGTCCTACCCCTTGTGTTGAGAAGCTCTCAGACTTTGGCAATGGGTGAGCTCCTCTCATCGGTTTCTGGTAGCAACGCATATCCCTGGGTAAACCAACATTTTAGCGGACAAATTGAGCATAGCTATTCTCATGCCTCACGAGTGGTCTCTCAAACAATCTATAGTGGAGGAGATTTTTCTAGAATGGGGCCGCCCATGTTGCGATCTTTTTGCTACTCCCCAAAACAGCAAATGCCCAGACTTCTTCTCTCTCTTCCCACTTCCAGGCCATCCCCCCAGAGACGCTCTTACCCAAGATTGGCCCCAGGGACTTCTTTATGCCTTTCCTCCCTTTCCATTGATTCCACAAGTACTCCAGAAAGCCACCGTTTTGAGAGCCAAAATGATTCTCATTGCCCCCTATTGGCCTCGACAAATTTGGTTTCCGTTCCTCCATTGTCACCTCTTGGTGCAGCCGTGGCATCTGGACCCAGTGCCAGACCTTCTGATCCACCAATCGGGTCAGCTGCATCGGTCCATTCCTTCTCTCAACCTCACAGCTTGGTTGCTCCACTTCCTATGATCTCTAACCCTGTTAGGGATATCATAGTGGCTTCCCTTAAATCCTCTACTAGAAGTATTTATACTAGCAAGTGGAAACGCTTCTCCCTTTGGGCAAAATCAAAGAATATAGATCCCTTTACTGCCCCTGTTCATGCAGTTTTGGATTTTTTAGCAGAAATCTTTCACTCGGGTTCTTCATCTTCCACGGTCAAAGTTCAGTTGGCTGCTATCTCGAACTTCCATGTCGGGTTTGCAGATCACAACATTATGTCCCACAGGCTTTGTAGAGCTTTTCTAAAAAGGGTTTTTCTCCTTAAACCTCCTGTCAGGAGTCCTCCTCCTCAATGGGACCTAAATCTAGTGCTGACATCCTTAATTCTTCCTCCCTTCGAGCCAGCTGTTTCATGTTCACTGAAGTTTCTTTCATGGAAGACACTCTTCCTTGTCGCTATTACCTCGGCCAGGAGAGTGTCAGAACTTCATGCTCTCTCTGTTCGTCCCCCTTATTTGGTCTTCCACAAGGACAGGGTATCCTTGAGAACTAATCCATCCTTTTTGCCCAAGGTGGCTTCGAAAACAAATTTGAACCAATCTATTGATCTCCCTGTATTTTTCCCTAATTACTCCAACAGATCGGAACAAAAATTACATTATCTTGATGTTCACCGCCAACTCAGATATTATTTGGACAGAACAAAACAATTCAGGAAATCTGATCAGCTCTTTCTTTCTTATGCTGTAAATAAGAAAGGCCTTCCTGTTTCCAAAGTGACCTTATCTAGATGGCTTTCTTCCACCATCTCCGAAATCTATCAGCTCAGGGGCAAACAGCTGTGCTCAAAACCAAAGGCGCATTCCACCAGAAGCTTAGCCACTTCCACAGCCTTTCAGGCTAGACTCCCTTTAGACACTATTTGTGCAGCAGCCACTTGGGCCACTCCTCATACCTTTGTTTCTCATTACAAATTGGATTTGGCCTCCAGGGATAGAGCCAGTTTTGGTTCTACGGTTCTCAAGAGTCTGTTCCATTGAGCCACCCAGGATAGAGGTGCTAGGGACGCGGTCCCATCAAGCAAGAATGAAGGCGAGATTGACAACTTAACATTGAGAAGTTATGTACCTATCATAACGTTCCATGTTAGTTGTCTTCTCTCGCCTTCTTTCTTGCGACCCTCCCTCCTTCCCCCTTGCCTGGACAGACCTTGATCTCCCTTGTTTGGAAGATTGCTTCTTTAGGCACCAGTTAGTTATCTGGTTCCCATTACAGCCCTTCCTTTAGGCTAATTGCTTTCTTTCCTCAGTGGAAAGTTTTTTGTGCTAGGTGTTTTTCCCTATAGGTAACAAATGAGATCTGGGTACTTACCGCCTTGCATCATGGGATATGGGGCTGCCTCGAGCTGGTAAAAGTGACTCTCGAGCTTAGCAAGTGCCAAATCGGAGCCGAGGATCGGCTCCGAACCCATCAAGCAAGAAAGAAGGCGAGAGAAGACAACTAACATGGAACATTATGGTAGGTACATAACTTCTCATTAACCTTAACACTGCCATAAACCGATGAAGGTTCATAAGAAAAAAATCTTAGTTTTGATTGAATGGTTGAAAGAAGACATTAGATTTGAGAAGAAATGTCAAAGGATCATGCAGTTTATAAGACAGGCAAATCAGATTTGAATAAAACTTGAGACTCCTAAGTATATATAATTATGATTATAAAATGTTGCTAAAGTTGTACACTGTCGATAAAATGCTATTTGATAAAGTATTATGATTACCAATATATGTGTTATTTTCGCATATGCTAAGTATAATGAAATAAATGGTAGATAGGTTACTAATTGGAAGGAAAGGAAGGTAGATGGTCTTCGTGTTTCACTGTTGCAGTCATTTCATTCGGGTAATCTGCTGGCAGGTTGCCCTCAGTCGGCCTGATTAACAAAGTCTTGGGTCCTGCATCGGTTGCTGTCTCTTCTTCCATGACGTCAGGGGTATAAAACATGCAGCCGACGCCATTGCATCAGTCTATCTTGCCGCGCGATGCCTGAAGCAGAAGCAGTTCACAAGTGCCGGTCGGCCGACTCCTGAACTTTTTGTTTTCGAGTTTCAGAACCAAAGTCTTCTACTAAAAGCTAAGTACCCTGTTGGAGAAACTTTTTCTTGCTCTTTACCGATGTCAGTAAAAGTTAATAATAGTATTACTTGTGGGAAGCAAATACCTCATAAGGATTTTCATTTGTACTGTATTACTTGCCTAGGTCCTGACCACAACGTGCCTTGCTGTCAGTTTTGTGCTAAATTTAATCAACGCACTATTAAATGTCGGTATATTTTTGCTTCTAAATATTTTGGCTCAAGATTTAACTATCCAGAAATGTCAGTTAGCAATCTGACTACCGGAATACCTAAAAAACGCAAAGAAAAAGACAGAGACCGTCGAGGTTTAAAACTGACGACGAAGCTTCTCTTAAGGCAGTCGCCGGTTTGCTGGTACTCAGTGAGGCGCTTTCGCAGCCTCTGATACCCACTACTTTTGATTTGCAGGCCTCTACTGAGACCCATTCGGAGTCCGGTATGCCACGAAATACTTTAAGTATTGAACCCGCAGATGTCTCTACCTTAGATCGGTTCGGAGCCGCTGAGCAGGCACCGGCTTCTGAAGGTGTTTTCAGGCCTAAAGATTTGTATATTAAACCAACGCCATCTTCAAAACTAAGGCCAAAAACTACTACTGTGTCTAAAAAAATGATGCTTGGGCCACGTGTACAGGCCCCAATGCCTAAAAACAAATGATCAAAATGGCTGAGGATTTAATTACCTTGATCAGGGGTACCCGTCCCCCTCCTGCTAAGAGGCATAGGCAAGGCACTGACTATGAATCTTCAGATCAGGTTAATATTTCTTCTGATTCCTCTTCTGATCAGGAATCATCTATTCCCATTTATGAGGACTCTGAAGCAGAAAATTCCATCCCTTCTGCTTCTCCTCCTGAGAATTTTTCTTTTGGAGAAACTTTGCATACCTTAAGGGAACACTTTCACTGGGAGAGTCAGGATTTCTCAGAATCTAAAAAGAGACTTAGGGCTTTTCTTCTTCCTCCTCAGCACAGGGTTTTGGCTATACCTCCTGTTCTATACATTGTTGATGACGTTTTCTCAGAATCCAGTATGACTCCTGATTCCCTGCCTCCAGCTCCTAGTAAGCAAGACAGATACTGCAGGGTTCCTGACTCCCACAAATTCCTTTTTAAAAACCCTACTGCTGACCCTGAAACCATTTCTCAGGGTCCCAAGGGCGTTAAGGCCTCTACTGCTAAAAATCCTACCCCTTCTGATAGAGATTCCAGGGCACTGGATAGATGGAGTACGAAGGTTTACACATCTGCAACCTTGGCAATCAGGGCTTTAAACTGTCAATTTCATATGCTTAAATATCAACATCATGAAGGAACCCTTCTTCAGCTTTGGGAATCCACCCAAGTGTGATGACTGCAACAGTGAAACATGAAAAATGTAGTTCAGTTGTGTACACTTACCATAAATGTAGATGTTCCAGTGTATTCACTGTTGCAGTCCTGGTTTCCCTCCCTTCAGCACCCTGTTCTCTCTCTCTCTCCTCTCTATGGCTTTACTCACCCCTTTCAGGGGTATTGGTATTGGTGTTTACGTTTTACTGGTGGTGTTTTCTCCACCATAACTTAGCTCCCTATTTGGGGGGCTCCTGACATTTGGGGCAAGAAAAACTTATGTAATGGCGTCGACTGCCTGTTCTTATACCCCTGACGTCAGTCCTGGAGCGACCTACAGGCAGATAACCAAAGTGTGATGACTGCAACAGTGAATACACTCGAACATCTACGTTTATGGTAAGTGTACACAACTGTACTTTCTCCCTCCTCTTGACCCTGAGCTAGGGTAGTTAATACATTCTTCCACAAGTGGCAATTCTACTCACTCAGCTAAAAATGTCTGTTATTCATCCTCAACTGAGCACCCTCAAACTAACAGCTTGGAGGATTGTTTTCTGACCTAAAATAATGGAGATTATTCTGCAGATGTGTCATCAGTCTTGAAAGAGGCAAGAAAAGCAAACACTGGAAAGTCATACTTATCCAGATGGAAAAGGCTTTCTCTTTGGAACAAGGGCAAAGACATTAACCCTTTGCAGACATAAATGTAGTATTAGAATACCTGCCAGGATTATTTCATCGGAGACATTATTTCACTATTAAGGTACATGCTGCAATTGTATCTCTGCTTGTCTTAGAGGTTCATAGGTAAATACTAGGCAATCTGCCCTAGGGCATTTATAAACCTATCCCAAGTGTATTTGGCTTTCGCCTCCCTATTAGATTAGCCTACTGTGCCTCTGTATAGTAGGTCACAGAAGGTAGCCCTATAAGATTAGTTTACTGTGCCTCTGTCGAGCAGGGACACAGATGAGATCCCGGGGTGAATTTGCGATTTCCCATCCACACGTCTAGATTTCGCTTGAAGAGGGTCAGCGAGGGGCTATGTCTAACATGAATTGGTATTCTATTCCAGAGTGAGGGGAGCCTCTGGGAAATGAATCTGTCCCTCCAGCATGTCCTATTTATTTTTGTGCTGAGGTTTAAGTCCCTGGAGCATGTAGCTCTAAGGGATTTGGATTTTTCGAGGTGGAGCATGTCCATTAATTCTGGGTTTGACATGGCTTTGTACGTCAGGCATAGATCACCTCTGAGTAGGCAGTAAGCAACTGAGTAGAGCTGGAGTTTCTTTAGTCGAGCTGCATAGGACATCTTTTTGTAGCCCATGATCCTTTTGGTGAGGTACTTTTGGGGTATCTCCAGTTGCTGCAGGTGTCGGGTAAGGTACATCCCAAAAGGGGCATTGTATTCAATTATGGGCCTGATGAGTGATGAGTAGTGGGGCACAATGACCTCTCTTGATCTAGATGCGAACCCTTTCGTGATAAGGTGGGCTATATAGAAGGTCTTTCTAACCACTTTGGCAACGTGATTATCAAAGGAGAGATTACTATCTACGTTGGTCCCCAAATCTCTAATTACTTTTTCCGTACTTAATGGATTACCACCTATGTGGTAATTTGTGGGCACTTTGTTTTTCCCAAAGGGGATGACTATGCACTTTTTAGCATTTAGCTTGAGGCCGTGGTTCTGGCACCAAGCATCCGTCTCCGTGAGACCCTTTTGGAGGATGCTTGTGTCAGCTGGAGAGTCGATTATGGCTCCCAGTTTGCAGTCATCTGCGAACTTTGTCAGCCATAGTCCCCCCGTGTTAGCCTGAACCTCAGAGAAGTATATACCAAATAAGAGAGGTCCCAGAACTGAGCCTTGTGGGATGCCACTTGTAACTGGTTTGGATTCGGACGTGGCACCTGCGATTCTGACCATGTGGGTTCTATCCCTGAGCCAGTTTTCAACCCATCTTGTGATATAGGGGTTGATATTTAAGCTGGCAAGCTTATTTGTGATGCCCGAGTGGGGTATTGTGTTGAAGGCTTTTGCGAGGTCCAGGTAGGCTGTGTGGACTACCTTGGCCTCATCTATGGCTTTGGTAACTGTTTCAAAGAAATCAACGAGGTTTAAGAGGCAAGATCTGCCCTTAACAAAGCCGAATTGGGTAGGGTCCAGTGTCTGGAGGCTCACAATGTCTGTGTTTATGAGTTCCGTGATAATATGCTCCATAGCTTTGCAGACCAGACTAGTCAGGCTTATGGGGCGATAGTTCCGGGGGTCCATTGTGGCGCCACCTTTGTGGAGTGGGACCACTGTAGCTGTACGCCATTCTTTGGGTACATATCCTGTAGTAAGGCAAAATTTGAACAGTGACTTAATGTGAGGGCTCAGTTCTTCTTGGAGCTCGTGTAATACACAGCCTGGGACACTGTCCAGTCCCATAGATGCTGTGTTTTTTGCTTTGGAGGGGGCAGCTTTCACCTGTGCATCTGTGATGTCAGGGAGGTTACATTCAGTTGGGATAGGCATTTGCTCCTTTGAGGGGGAAGGGGGGGAGAAGTTAGAACTGAGTCTGTCTGCCAGGATGTTGGCTATGTCTGTAGGTTTGGTATATTTTGTACCGCTATGCAACAATTCAGAGCATATCTGGGAGTTTCCACCCATATTCCTGACATAACAAAAGAAGGCCTTGTGATTATCTTTAGTGTCTAGGGCAATTCTTCTTTCGAAACTGGCCTTTGACGATTTTATGAGGGATCGTAGTTTCTTGCTAATACTGATCAGAGATGTCTTCCCTTTTTGGGATTTTGCTCCGTCATGTAGTGGCTTCCACCTTTTGTTGTATAGCTTATTTATGGCCAGGGTCCACCAGACAGGTCTCCTGTTTTTGGAGGAGTGAGTCTTGTTTTTTTTTTGGGGATAGCACGATCCATGCATTCCTGCAGGTGCTCATATAATGCAATTGTAAAGGATTCTGCGGATTGGGCTGTATTATCCTCTGGCCCAGGGGCTTTGAAGGATTCCACCTCAGTCTTGAGAAGTGTGAAGTTAGCTTTTGAGAAATTCTTTACAGTGATTTCCTTGGCTGGGGGTGGGGACGGGATATGGATGTCCAGGGAAATTAGTTTATGGTCTGATCTTACCAGTGAGGGGTTTACCTCTGGTGTGGAACATAGAGTCCCCATGTTGGTGATGACCAGGTCCAATATGTTCCCTCTTGTGGGAGTGGTGACCAGTTCCATCGCGTTAGAGTTTATAAATTCAAGGAACCGTTGGGCGAGGGTGTTTGGGCTTGAGTAGTTTTCCCAGTCAGTGTTTGGGTAGTTGAAGTCACCCAATAACATAGTGTTTGGAGAGACCTTCATATTCTCCAGTGTTCTCAGGAATGCCAAGTGGAGTTCCTGTGAAAGGGAGGGTGATCTGTAGCAGGCTACAAACTGAAAGGCAGTTTTGCCCGTTGTTAGTTGCACATGGATGGTTTCCGATGCTTTGTGCAGTGCCACTAACCTGGAGGTGTAGGTCTCTTTGATGAATATAGATACTCCCCCTCCTTTTGTGCTTTGGTCCGAGTTTTGGGGCCGAAAAGCATGGTATGAGTTATAACCTGGTAGTGCTGGGGTGCTCTAAGGAGCCTTGAACCAAGTTTCTATTACTGCACAGACGTCGATTTTCTCCATACTGAGGAGAGCCTCGAGTGCATGCATCTTGAGGTTTAGACTTCTGGCATTGAGTAGCATTACCTTTAGTTTTTTTATCCTTGGGTTGCCTATGGAGGTGGGTTTGTCCTTTGAGCCTTGCCTAAAAAAGGCACTGTGGGGGTGGCAAGAGCCTTGGCCAGTATACGAAAGCCTAAGGGTGACAGGTGCAAGCCGTCCCTAGCGAAGCAACGTGGCTTGTTGAGCATGTCATCCCAGGCTGACAGACACTGGATCCCCTTTGAATGACACCAATACTTTAGCCAATTGTTGAAACTGATCATTTTGTCTTTATACTGTGGCATCATTCTTGGTGAGGGCAAGATGCTACTCAAGGTCAGGGTCATACCAGCCTGGGCTACATTATCAGACAGCTCCTCTGTGTCTCTTTTCATGTAGTCCAGGGAGGTACGTCTCAGGTCATTCACACCAGCATGGACAATGACGGAGTCATATTTGTACTTGCTTTGGAGTGACTTGAGTGTTTGCGTTATGTGGCGAATCCTGGCACCCGACAGGTAGCTTACAGCGGACCTTCTCCTTGTTCAGTCTGGTGAGCAGGACGTCAGTGTGCCGGACAATAGAGTCCCCTATAACGAGTGTATTTGGTGTGTTGTTTAGCCTTAAGGGCTGTGAATGTGAGGCACACTGACTTTGTGAGATATGTGATTCTTGGGTATTGTTGAGGGGTGGCTGTTGCTTGGATATCTGCTTTGGAGGTCTTTGCTGCTTAGGCAGATTTTTATTTAGAGCCTCCGAGTATGTTTTTGTGTGTTTGTGTTGGGTATGCAGATGCAATAGGTCTATGTGAGACTGGATTTGTGGTGCGGGTGATTACCTTTTCCTCCTGACTGACTGTGCCAGTCTTGGGTTGAGAGAGCTCTGCCTCCAGTTTGGCTGTGTAACTGCATCTCTCACGTGTATTAGAGTTTGTTGGAAGGAGGAGAGGGTTGTCTGTGCACATAAGGCAATTGTAATATTGCCTCAAAATTCCCAGATTCACCAGCTGGTCAGGAGAGTAACCCTGAAACTGACCCTTGGAAATACCAGATTAGTATAGGGAACTGTTTTTTCACTGATCAGATTAGTAAAGGGAACTGATTTTTCACTTGATCAGGAAGGACCAATCGGGAGCCTAGTACTTATGAGAAGTCTAGGAGGGTGTAGTGCTTTAGTTAGTTAGTGTTTCCTTATAAGAACTGAGCAAGTGCAGGGCTTTAGAAAGAGAATAGAGTGCTTACTTTGAGAGTTTGAACAGTTCTAAGGGAAAAAATGAAGAGCAGACTTTGTGGAGCCTGGAATAGTTTAAACCTGTTTAGGCGGCACTGCCCGACGCTGCTCAGTGCGCAAAACCGTGCAAAAAAAGAGTTCTAGGGTTTTGAGAGAGAGAGAGAGAGATCAAGGAGTTTAGAATTGACCCAAAATGGCCAGTAAAACTACAGCTTCTAGGCAGTAACCACTCCTACAGGGACAGGCAGGCTGTTCAGTGTTAACCACTGCCACTGGTGAACACAGAGACTTCCCTTTAGCCCAAGCAAGCACTGGCCTTCTAGAAACTTACAAACAGTTCAGAACAGCAAATCGGTAACTGAACTTTCTTAAATTTCAGAAAGTGGGAAAAAAGATTTTTTTGTTTTTTTCTTTTTTTGTTTTAGTTTAAAAGTAGCAGAGATACACAAGTAGCAGAATATTCACAGTGCAATAAATGACCCCACACTTGAATGCCAGGCCAAAGTCAGGTAAAATGCAGTTTTAAGAGAAAAAAATGATTTTAAATTAAGCGCAACACAGGAAATGCAGTAAACAGGCTCTAGATGTGTTCTAAATACTGTTTCTGATACAGATATAAACTTTAGCAAGCCAGAAAATGCAAAGAAGTAGGCGACAAAGCAGTAAATCTTAACAAAAAATCAGAAGAAAATATGTAAAATCACAAAAGTGGCTCCTTTTCTTCTCTCAGCATTTTCTCTTCTTGGTATAGGTGCTTCAGCAACAACTAGCAAGCCTGGAAAGATGCCAAAACCACGAGGCAGCCGGGTTTTAAGAGAGAGAGATCAAGGAGTTTAGAATTGACACAAAATGACCAATAAAACTACAGCTTCTAGGCAGTAACCTACTCCCCCTATCTTTTTTCAACTCCACCTGAAACTTTTCCTGAAGGGGGGGGGGGTTCATACATCTTAGGCCCAACAGGAGAAACTCTCTCCCCTAAATGGGATTTAAACTATGTTTTCTAGAAACTTACATTACTACTTTTTGAGCCCAAAGTTTCTGCTCCCTTAAAGATGCTCATGTGGAAGACCACCCTACTAATAGCCATTACTTGGTTTCAGAGCTACAAACCCTGATGTACAAGTAACCCTTCGCTGTATTCCATAGGAACAGGGTAGCCCTTAGAACTAATCACATCTTTATGCTCAAAATAGTGTCAGAGCTCTCCTTCAGTCAAGCTGTTAATGTGCCAGTGTTCTTTTCTAACCCACAAAGTAAAGCTGAGCAAATCTTGCATTACCTGGTGTACACCAACACATCATGTATTATGTAGACCGGGCAAAAGACCCCAACAGAGCAGGCCAAATACTGACGGTCTTTGAAGTAGAAAAAGAAGGCAGATCAGTCTCCAAACAGACCATCTCTAGGTGGATAGCCAACTGCATCGCCCTCTTTTATGCTGGTCTTGGTAAGCCTTTACCAGCTCATGTCAGTGCTCATTCTATCATACACAGTGCAGCCACCACTGCCTTTCTTAAAGGTGTCCCTACACAGGCCATCCTGGAAGCTGCCAAATGGACATCTATCAACACATTTACTAAACATTGCCCTTTATCCTGTGCCTGCAGGGCTAGGTCTGAGTTTGCAACTGCTATCCTACAAAACCTGCTTTCCCAAGGGCCAACAGATGGTCTCCCCTTCCCAACTAGTAGCTGTGGGAAACCTCTCAAGGGTCAGTACTGCAATATTGGCTGTGAAGAATGCAATACATTTGTGTCACACTCGCCATAATCATAGATGTTCGAGTAGATCAGTGTTGCTGTACAGATTTCCGTCCTGCCCCTGTGTTTGTTGGCCTCTTCTGCCCTCTCCTCTATAATGAGGGAGGCAGGGGAAGGAAAGCATTTCAGATAGGTAGTTCTTCTCCATCATCATCCCCTACCTTTACTACTTACACATAGTTGGTACCTTCCCCAGTCCCTGTCCAAAAAAGCTTTTAAAATCTGGAAGGGTTCTGCTCTTCTCAGGCATCAGACTGCTGCTTACTGTTTAGAAAGACCTGAAGATTGTGCCAAGGCTCACTTGTCATGTACCCTGATGCCTTAACATTGGCCATTAGATTATTAAGTGTGATACAGCTGTACTTTATGCATATGACTGTAATATATTATATTTATTTTGTGTGCCAAGGGATCTTTCACTGCTATCCAAATTATCACTAAATGAGGCCAGTGGGACCTTGATTTAATGTCCACTCCAAGGACACAGTCAGGAGTGCAGCATCCCATTTATGGTACTAGAAGATGAATCCAAGCAGGTGATGTGAGAATAGAATTGGATGCCACCACTATTGTCCAATCCAAGGACACAATCAGGAGTGCAGCATCCCACTTATGGTACTAGAAGATGAATCCAAGCAGGTGATGTGAGAATAGAATTGGATGTCACTACTATTGTCCAATCCAAGGACACAATCAGGAGTGCAGCATCCCACTTATGGTACTAGAAGATGAATCCAAGCAGGTGATATGAGAATAGAATTGGATGCCACCACTAGTTTCCTGCCCATCTTGTACCTTGGCTGCTTTCATGTCCTTTATGTTGCTATTCCACATGCTTGTTGTGGTTTGCTTCCTTTTCCTCCCCACCCCTTCGTTAAACCTATTGCATGCATCATCTTTTGCCATAATCACAAGCATTATCTTTTCCTTTAATAAAATTGCCATTCTTCTTTTGCCTTTTCCTTAAATCCTGGTCCATAGCAGTTCTTTAGAGAGTGAGGGTCATAGCTTTCAACCTTCCATCTCCCAGATATGGAACCCTACCTCTCAACACTACTTCAGAATGGCAAAGTTGCTAACATCTTTGACTAGGAAGCTTACAAATGGTTAAAATGCTACTGTGCACTTATAAAAACTTCTTTTGATGACTCAATATGATACAGTATTGTTTAACATGGACATTAGTGTGTCAGACCCTTTCAGCGTGGAGCAGAAGGGAACATGAACATTTTAAGACCCAGAATGAAGAATGTGTACCTCACAGTGAGGCACACTTGAAGAGGTATGGTGAGAGTGCACCAGTGAGTGATTTTCAGGTCGGAGAGATTCTTGCAACAGTACAGATTCCTGCTCATCCCCAACAAAAGTGTTATTTTTACATTCTCACTATCACGTGTAGTTAATTGACTTGTTAACTGATAAAGTTTGTTTGCTGGGTATTAACTGTTTCTTACTTTTAAACATTTCTGACTGAAAGACCTATAGGCATACCTCCCAACCTCTTAGTGTAAGATATCTGGACAAAGCCAGAAAGAATGGAGGACAAAGTCCCCAAAACAGGGACAGAATTTAAATATTCTTCCTAAAACCTTAGAAAGTTGCTGGAATAAAATGTTTTGCATTATTACATATTTTCTGAAGGATATAAAGTCTGAAACTCAAATGTTTGTCTTTATTTAGTATTATTTAGTGACTTCAATATTCAATAATTTACCAGAAAACCACAGATTTTGAGGAACAGACCAAAAATATGATACAAAAATCTGGACATTCTGTGAAAATCTGTACAGTTGAGAGGTATGCCTGTAGGTGCTGTAGGACATTATTTTCTGTAGATTATAATGAACTGGAAAAGTAGGTGTACTGCCAGTTTAAAGCTGATGTTGCAGTTATAAATGGGAATACATGTACTAATGGGGAAAAATAGAGGGTGATGAATAACATAAAAAGGTAAGAGATATGGCCATATGTTGTATGTTTGAAAGATTGTTTTCCTCTCTTTTTTAAGCTCGGCTCATATAATTGGCAGGTTTAAATCTCAGATATGCCTTGTGTATAGAACTGCAGCTGTAGCTGTTCAATAAACATATTTACTGGTATGGTTTAATACTTAGTGGGAGTAAGGGTTCGAGCTGAACTTTTGATGTAGTGTATGGGATAAATTACACATTTCCTGCTAACAAGTTAAGAGAAGCTAATACACACCCAGAAGTAAGGATAGCTGCAGTGCAGTTTCTCAGGATAGGATTGGGCTAGTTGGTAAAGGGGAGTTTAGCCAGTTATTGAGTATCTGAGAAAATTGCGCCACCTTCAAGCTCCTAATTTCACCAAACTTCAAACATGTTCTGTTTAAATCATGTTAAATACTGATTGCAGTATTGTTTAGTTTACTTAAATATGTGATGGTCATAATAAATTACTGTTGCAGAAGCCATGGCTATCTGTTATATCCTGCCAAATGTGTAACGGCCTGCCAGTCTTCCAACGCCCCCCCCCCCCACACACACACACACACACAAACAGATGTGCCCTGTGTCTCAAGATCTTTTATGGAGAAAAACAGCAACCTGAGGGCCTGAGTACTTCAGTGCCACACCATGATAATGTTCTCCCTTGGAATTTATAGTCAGATCCTGTTTTCCATTGCTGGGCAGGAAAGTATGTTTAAGAATACCAACAATTTTATTGTGTTTATTATTTTGTGGAAACGTCTTCTTTGGAAGATTCTTTTTATCATGGACTGTCTGTTCTTTATTGGGGCACTAATTTGAGAAAAAGTGTGCTGTTTTTGTACTGAGCTGTGATTTTTTTATTGGCATTTGTGTTTTCAGAGGTAAGCCAAGTGTGTTTAATGCTTGTGTAAACGTCATTGACAATTTACCTACTTACTGTCTTCTTCTAGCAGCTTTGACTCATGTTCAGGCTTCATTTTCCTCTGGGACATTGATCAGCTTACTGCTTCTTCAGTCCCTGCTCCCTCTGCTCAGAAGAACAGAGAGTCTAAGGAACTCTTGCCAACACAGTACTCAGTCAGTGTCTCAGCCACTGGTGGGTAACTGCAATGGCCATTTGTTGTTCCTCAGACTGGTCATCTTTTTTCTTCGGATCGCTCTGGTGCAGTTCCTCCAGCCAGTATGGACTGGAGGTTAGTCATATTCTCTGTTGCAGTTAGGTCTTTAGCGTGCATGGGAGAGTGCATCCCTGTGTATCCTGGCAAAGAGACCCGTTACCTAGGATAAAGTAGCTTTGAGTCCATCTCCTTCTATGGCTGTCTCCCCATAAAAAGGAAACTAAGTAAAGCATTTATCTTTCTCAGTAGTACTTTTATGTTACGGGAGAATATATTAGTTTAGCTAAAAATTTATCAGTAGATCTAAAAGCTCTAAAGTATGAATGGAATTTTGTGGAAGAAATAATTAATTTTCCTCAGTTTCTGAGTATCCCTTGTCAGGTGGACATACAAAGGATAGCGGTAGAGCCATCTTCTATATTTTCTGCCATATCCCAGATTCAGAATTAGAGGAAATTGTTTCCTCGTAATATCCCTTAAGAAGACTTTTTTTTTTTTCTTGGACTGTGTCCGGAGTGAATAGTTAACTTCAGTGGGAACAAGTTGTTTCCCCGCATCTTTGAAGAAATACTATGACAAGTTACAAGGGGGAGTATCACTGTCAATTTCTGATGTCTTTTTATTTTGCCTGTAGTATGCCGTATAGTTAACTTTCAGCCCTTAAAAGGACAGAGTTTAACGTAGAAGGGTTTCTCAGTCTTACAAGTTTTTGTTTTCTCATCCCAGGTAAGACCCAGCAGCTATTTTTATTTCAGTTGCTAAAAGACAGATGATGAATGCTGGTCCTTCTCCATCGAGCAAGAAGGCAAAAGCTTTTGAGAGGTTTGGGAAGAGAATTTAATCCTCCAGAGCTTTAGCCCTCAGAATTACGAATTATCAGGCTCATTTGTTGAAATGCATGTTGGCTTGCTTTGATAATCTGAAGAACATTTCTCCCATTGTTTTATCTTCAGAAGGTAGATCGTCTCTGAATTCTGTTCTTGCTTCTCTTTCATAGGTTTCTAGTTGGTGCCAGTGTAATAACCAGATCCCAATCGGGGATTATGTACCACTGGTGTTACTATATTTGTGTGAGTTACTACGTCTTGTGTTCCATTAGCAAGGTGCATTTGTCGGCCATTTTATCAAGTTTTCACATAGATCCGCTTCTTTCTTAAACTTTGTCCAAGATGTTCTTGAAAGAAATTTTTGTGATTGACTACTTAGAATATAATATAGGTAGCACCTTGCTGAGATCTTATCTTTGTGCTGAAAAAGTTAAATGCCTCTTCCTTTGAACAAGCTCATCAGACTGTTTTTTGATTTGTCATTTGGAAGACTGTTTTCTTTATTGCAGTGATATCTGCAAAAGAGTATCCAAATTGCAAGCTTTTGTGGTGAGTGAATCTTATGTGGTTTTCCATAACTAAAGTACTCTAGAGACAACTACTTGGTCCTCTGTACAAATTGTTTACGAAGCGCTACTAACTAGATTCCTTTTCCAAATCAAGGCCAGGTTTTGCTAGGACCATTCAATGGGGATTTCTGGGATCCTAACCCTTCCTCCTCCCAGATAGAAATAAACTATGGTAGTCTACCCATATAGTTAAGGCAGTGTTTCATGATGAACATCTTACAGTTGTGTAAGTTGCGCTTACTATATCTGTACATGTTCGATGAAATCACTGCTGCAGTAGCTACACTCTTTTTTTCTTACTGTACTGCTTACGCATTCAAACTTCTCATGTTTTTTTCAGGATAGTAGCCTGTCTCTTTCTTGCGGTCTAGAAAGTCCTGAAATATTTTGGCACCCAGGTTGCTGTTTTCTCCACCCAGGAGCTCCTCACATAACAGGCTGGGCATGTCTGTGAGGGGGTGGGATGTGAAAGCTTAAGAGAAGAGTAGGATATAACCCATATAGCTAAGGCTACTGCAGCAGTGATTTAATCGAACATCAACTGTTATGATTAGTGCGACGTACACAACTGAACTTTGTTGAACAGACTGTGACCCTGCTTTCTGTAGAGAAAAACACATTTGGGGATGCAGCTTTTAACAGTGTTTTTGTTAGCTTTTTATTTGGCGTGGGAGAAAGAGAGGTGGGCATATGCAAGTAGGTAGGTGTTCATCCTTTGTATACTGATTTGTACCCATACTTAATTTAAATTTTTGGATTGTCTTTTTGTAAAACTTAAGGAGTTATGCACTGTGTATTTTACATGTTTTACACTGTTTTATCTACCTATTATACTGGGAAGTAAGTGAGCAGGGGTTTGAATGAATATTTGTGTATTACATTTGAATAGAACCGATCTTGCTGGGAGTTCAGCATTTCTGAAAGGATCTAGTGTATCAATAAAGAGGTATACAGTCTGTGTTAGTAGCGACTGAAGTAGGATGCTTGTTGAAATACATCATGGAGCACTCTGGAAGGACAAAGCTCTGATCCAGTGTTTTGTTCCATCCACCTCAACAGATGGGGTATATCGGATCAGAACAGATCCACGTCTGGCAACTAAACTTTAGTTACAAGGCCCAAGCCCCCACCCCCCACCCCATAATGCATCATTGCCCGTACATCTGTCAGATCTCATTTGCCAAGTTAGATCACAGACTCGTTCTGTAAGGCTCAGCTAGTTGGATGCTCAGATAAGTGTTTTTTTTTTAGTAATCTCAAAATCTTTTTCATGATCACAGTCCTTTAGTGTTATGACATTTTTTTCTTAATTTTGGACTAGCTGTTAGTCTCACCTTTCACCCCCCCCCCCCCGGATGAAGTTGTTGGGGGGAGTTTCTTTCAGCAGCATTTGTAGGTGTTCATTTGTTGTTCTTTCAGTATTGTTAGAACTTTTTGTTGTTTTTTGCCTTGGTTAAATAAAAAAAATCTCTTTCTTTTAGGTACTAGTTTGTTTGTGTGTTGGACCCAATGGGTCATTACTTCGAGTCTTCCTTTTGAAAGACAAGGTTTTGGAGGTTCAAGAAATGTGTGGCTTGTGGTCATAAAATCCCATGGCAGGATCCTCACGAGAAATATGTGCATTGCTTGTGTTCTGCACATGTAGATGAAATGTGTGAAATTTGCTCTTTCAGGTCTCTTTTTGAAGCTTGTGTTGAAGGGCCTTCTCCCTGCACAAGCAGGAGGCTCTGCCACTTCTGTTGCAGGATCCTCCTGTCATTAAGAAGTTCTCTGACAAGTCCAAGAAGGATAGGCTGAGGGGAAAAAGGTAAGGGCGGGGATCGCTCTAAAGGCCGATCCTAGGGAGTCTAGGAAAATGCCTCCACACCCTTCTGTAAGGTCCAACTGTGAATGTCACTCAGCCCTCAGATTTGTCACCCCATTCCTTTCCTCCAGAGATGGATCAGGTTTAAGTCTGAACTCTGGCTGTTTCTTGCCTACAAGATCCAGTGCTCTTACCAGAGCTGGTTCCCAACTCTTCTTCCAGAAAGACATGCATCAATCCCCAGAACACCCACGGCTTCTTTTAGGTCAGTGCTGTCTTCTAGGAACTTGTTCAAGGCAAGTGTGAATAGGATGATGAACGTTTTTCAAGACCCAGATCCATTTGAAGTTTCTTTCTATTCGCCCTACTTCTGGGGTGGCAGGGTCTATCTCAAATACTTGCTTCATTGTTTTGCCTTCTCTGATCTGCCTGCCGGAGCCGAAAACCTGGGTATCATCAACTCTGACAATTTACTTGACCCCCCTCAACTCCAACCAGTTTGGATGAGAGTGTTTCCCAGAGATGGAAGGTCAACATCAGAGCTCCAGAATCCGGATTGGCTGCTATGAAGTTGTTGGAGACTTCCTTGCCTGTCAGAGCCTCTGACCTCGACAGCTCAGTGGCTGGTCTTCCTCAGATGCTAATGGGGTTGAGCCTCAGGAGGAACTTATTTCAGGGTGGTTGGACCTGAGGAGGTCCTCCTCGCCACCTACTTTGGCAGGCAAGGCTTTTGAAAAGGTCGATTCGCACTCTAGAAGAGGGGTAATCCATGCCTTCTCAGATCCACCCAGAACCCCTGCAGTTTCTGGTGCTTTGGTACCTCATTGTCCTCTGTCTGTAGGACAGCTGACATCAACCAGTCCTGTTAAATTCCAGGTACAGGGTTCCTCTATGGTTTCCAACTCTTGCCCTGGGTTATTCACCCTTCCCCCCGTTGAGGAGCATAGGAAGTTTACATATAAAAGGACATTTGGATTATCCCAGGAATCCCTCACAGAAGACGCCGACCTCGATTAGGCAGAAGGGTCCCCAGATATTGCCTAGAAAATGTCTCCTTTGGAGAGCTTCTGAAATTGCTTAGACAGAGGGCGAGGTTCATTCACCATTGCCCCTTCCCAGGACGAGTCTATGTTCCTTTAGGCTTGTGTTGCAGGCCCATCTACATTCTGGGTGGTAGTCCAGTAGACAGTATAGTTGATTTAGTGCCCTAGTGGACTTGGAGTTAGGCATAGTGGAACAAATCCCTTGTAAATCAGGTAAGACTTTTGCCTCTCCAAAAGACAGGGCACCCTGGAGTAAGTGGTCCACAGTGGATGCTGTTGTGAAGGTGACAGCCACTAAAAGAGAGCTCTGCAAGGAGAGCACTTTTGTCCACCCCAGAAAGAGAGGAGTCTAGGGCTTTGGACAGATTTGGAAAGCTTGTGTATGCTTCAGGTTTCTTTGCCACCAGAGCACTGAACTACATAACTCACTTAACTTAAATGCAGAGGAATTTTGACAGAGGAAATGCCAGAATCCTGTTAGGTGCCATGGTAGTGGAATCCTGCAGAGCATTATAATCACATTTGGCTACCACATAGTCTATTACCAAATGTCATAATGTACCTATTATAAAAGACAGCAGATGGCATGGTGAGAGCAGTGGGAACCAGTCTTGCCATTCAGTGGCATGCCTGGATGCAGCTATATGATTTTGCAGAAAGCTTTATGGTGTCTTTGTTGAGCACCCCCATTTGATGGGTACACCTTGTTTGGACCCAAGTTCAAGAGTAACCTAACCAGGATTGAGGAGGAAGACAAAAACCTGTCTGCCATCAGAATCCATTTCTCCACACCTCAGATTTCCTTTTCCTGCAACCAAAAGGATGGAAAGCATTTGTAGTTCCAAACATCTAGGAGCTTTGTCCAGGAGACTTTTGGTGACGGGGCTTCCGAGGGTAGAGTGGGAACTTCAATAGATTTTGAAAGAGAGGCAGAGACCGACTACAGAACCAAGGGTTTCAAGGTCCTTTCACTGACAAACCCTTACAGTGCTTCTAAAGGATTGCACGACTGTCCTTCTGTGGAGGCATGTTTTGGGAGGTGTCTCTCTCCACTCCCAAGGCTGGAAAGCCATCACCTATGATTTTGGGTGTTGAAAGTGATAACCAGAGGCTATTGCATCCTTTCACATATGCCTCAAAATTTGAACCAAGCCCATCCAGACAAAGAAGGGTTACAGCACAGAAACTGTTAAAGCTGCTAAAAAATGAGTAATCCAGGAGATTCCACCAGACCATGGGGTATCTAGAATCTACTCAATGTTCTTTCTAATACATAAGGAGAATGGGGACCATAAGCCAGTTGTACTGATTTGTCAAGCAGACATCTTTCTGTATGCTCAACGTGCATTCCATACTGCCTCTTCTGAGGAGAGATGACTGAATGTGCTTGGTGGACATCCAGGATGCCTACTATTACTTCTTTATAACCAGATTGTCCAGGTGATTGCTGTGCTTCAAGCTGGGAGCCAGACATTTCCAGTTCAGAGCATTGCCTTTTGGACTCACCACAGGCCCTGGGTGTTCACCTTATGCATGGTAGTGATAGCAGCCCAACTCAGGGTGCAGGGGTTCCAGGTGTTCCTCTACTTAGATGATGGGCTTATTACAGCCACCACAAGAGATTTACTGGTTCAAGCAAGAACCTCCTTACTCCATCTGTGCTGTTCCTTAGGGATTATTTAAATTTCAAAAAATCCAAATTGGAGCCTGTTCAGATCCTATAATTTGAATGTTGCCACCTGGACATTACCACCCAAATAACCAGGCTTCTTTTGCCCAGACTATTCTCTCCAGATCTTCAAACCTTACAGGTTTTACATCATCAGAATCCACTGGCATAACCAATTTGCTTCCTATTGGGATCCATGGCAGCTGTGATCAGTCTTATCCAACATACAAGGTTTTACATGAGTACTCCAGTGGACTTTGTCTACTGGTCGCTGATGCATCAGCCGATGCACCACCCCGTCAGACTCCCCAAGGTCTACAGGCATCATACACAGTAGTGGCTCACCTCTCTCCTTATTTCTTTAGGACATCTCTTTGTGTTTCCCCCTCTAAGTGCCATAGTAACTGTGGATGTCTCACCTCTTGGGTGGGTGACATTTTGAGGGGAGGACTGTCTGAGGTACCTGGCCCCAGATCGAGGCCAACCTTGTGTCTTAGAGATGCGGGCAATCATCCTAATGTTGGGGAACTTGCAGGATTACCTCCCCACAGGTGTGATTCTGGTACAGACTGACAATATGTCTATGGTCTGGTACATCAACAAACAAGGCAGAACCCCTTCTTACCCATTATGTCAAGAAGCCATGAGAGTCTGGCAGTGGGCAATGTTTTATCAGTGCTTATTGCAGTGTGTATCCAGGGCAAGTCCAATGTCCCAGCAGACAAACTGAGGTTGATTCTTCTGCCACGAGTGGGCCCTGAGTCAGTCAGTGATGAATAAGATATGGGACCAGCCCTGCTGTGACCTGGTTTGTAACCCTGACAAATACCATGTGCAGCAACGTCTTCCTGATCCTTCAGGAGGTAGAATCCCTGAAGGAGGCTCTAGCCCATTCTTGTTCCCTGCATCTTCTGTATGCTTACCCCTCAACTCTTCTCATAGTTGGGTTTCTGCAGAAAGCAGCTTGGTACGAGGCTCATTGCCCCCTTTTGGCCTTGACCAGTTTAGTTCTCCTTTTTGTGGTCTCACTTAGTATACCCACCCTAGGCCATGGATTTCTTTCTGGATCTGATCTGTTACCCCTCCAGCAAGCCCCACTCCGACATCAATTACCTTAGTCTGACCTCTTGTTTTTCCACTTCTAATGATGGCAAGGAATCTCAGACTCTCTTCCAGGGTTGTTCACATCACCACTTCCTCCAGAAGCCCTCCTAAGAAGACCTACAGAAGTAAGTGGAAAAGGGCGAATTACAAAGGTTTGAATCCATCCTTGGCACCCTTGCTGTCTATTTTGGATTTTCTAGCAGGGCTGTATCATTCAGGGGCTAGTTCTACAATTAACGTCCATTTAGCTACCATTTGTAACTTTCATGTGGGGAAGTAGTATGTTTCCATTGCTTTCCTCAGGTTTTCAAAAGCATTCCAAGAGGTGCCTTTCTTTTCCAACCCCCACTTAGAGATCATATTCCACCTTGGGGCATCTCTAATTTGCTGCAGAATCTTACTATGGTGTCATCTGAACCTGCAGCATCAGGTGATTTAACATTTTTGTTGTGAAACATGTTTCTGGTAGATATTACATCAGCTAATTGGATTTAGAATTGTAGACCTTATGTAAACCACCATACCTAATTTTTCATAAGGATAACATTTCCTTCAGAACAAGTCCAGCTTTCATTCACAGGGTGGCTTCAATAGACTTTTGAACCAGAATATATTTGCTGACCAGTTTTCTTCCCATGTGTCTTCGATAGGGGCATACCTCTCAACTCTCCCGACTTTCACAGAATGTCCAGATTTTTGCCTCACATTTTTGGTCTGTTACTCAAAAAAATGTGGTTTTCTGACAAAGTGACGACTGAAGTAACTAAATGACATATTACGTTTCAGACCTCATTTCTTTCAGAAAATACGTAATAATTCAAAACGTTATTCTGCCAGCTTTCAAAGTTTATAGGAGCAATATGTGAAATCTGTCCCTATTTTGGGTCTTTGTTCCCCCATTATTTCTGTCTTTGTCTAGCTTTCTTGTGCTGAGAGGTTGGGAAGTTTGGATAAGGGTGAATATGTACTTAGATCATTGGATGTTCACCATCAGCTGCATTTTTATTTACACTGTATAAAGAATTTTAGGAAATGTGATCTATTTGTTTCCTTTTATAAGACAAAACAGGGTTCCAGTGTGTCTAAAGTTACCTTATCTTGACAGTCTGATCGCATTGCTTTCCTTGATATATTCAAAGGATTGTCATTACCTTCTAAGCCAAAAGCACATTAAACAAGAGAAGTGTCTGCTTCTGCAGCCTTCTTTAACATGATTCTTGTTGATGAAATTTGTGCAGCAGCAACAAGTCCTACAGTTCATACAATTGTCTCTAATAAGTTTGACCTGCAATCCAGTTCCAGAGATTCTTTTGGTTCCACTTCTCCAGAATATACTTCCGTAGTGCATTTGGGAGCAACTTAGGTGGGGGGATTGTGAAAACATAACATCGGATGTGAAAGTTATGCACTTACCATAACGGTAGATCCATGTTGTCTTCTGCCCACCTTAACATTCCTAAACTCCATACCCTCTCCAAATTGACAGAATGGTATGGCTCGTACTGTACTGCGCTGTTCCTACCTGGAGACGTTTTTGGTTGCAGTATTTTTAGATTGCTCTTTGTGACTACAGTGTTCTGTTTTTGTAATAATATTTTATACTTTAGGATTGGTAATCATGCTAGGGGGCAAACTTGATCTGAGGGCTGTAAGGGTGGTAGTGCATTATGGGAGAAGGGAGGAGCTTGAGCCTTGGAACCGAAGTTTAGTTGCCAGCCTTGGATCTGTAAACCCCATCTGTTGAGATCTACGGAAGAAGACAAAATGGATCTGTCTTTTTGGTAAGCACATAACTTTTGTTTAAGTTTAGGTCTGAAATGTCTTCTGTATTGATACTGAGTGCAGTGCATCTATGAAAGGGGCAAACAGGGCTTCATGTGACATAGGTTCATAGGTATGTACTAGGCTAATGGCCCTGGAGCCTTTATAAGCCTAGCCCATAGGATTTCCCTGGCTTCATGCTGCCCGACATTAGTTCTCAGTGCCTCTATAAAGTAAGGGCACTGAAGTGATCCCTGGGGTGAATTTTCTATTTCCCATCCACTCATCAAGATTTCTCTTGAAGATGGCCAGTGAGGTGCTGTGCTTGACATGTATGGGAAGTTTATTCCAGAGCATGGGCAGTCTCTGGGTTAAGAACCAGCATGTTCCGTTGATTGTGGTAATGAGGTTGAGGTCTGTGGAGCGTGTGGTGCGGAGGGATTGGGATATCTTCAGATGCAGCATATTTAACAGCACCAGGTCAGACATGGCTTTGTAGGTCAAGCAGAGATCGTCTCTAAGCAGGCGATATGCGACAGAGAATAGCTGGAGTTTTTTGAGTCTGTCTGTATAGGGCATGTGTTTAAGACCAAGGATCCTCTTTGTGAGGTACTTTTGTGGCGCCTACAGTTGTAGGTGTCTAGTGATGTACATGCCAAATGGGGTCTAATGAGGGAAGAGTAGAGAGAGACAATGACTTCTTTCTTCCAAGATGTAAAACCCTTCATAATGAGATGTGCCACATAGAAGGATTTCCTAATGACATTGACAATGTGGTTGTCAAAGGATAGGTTGCTATCAACCTGTGTTCCCAGATCTCTTGTAACGCCTTCGGTGTTCAGTGGACTACCATCGATGTGGTAATTCATGGGCACAGAGTTTTTCCCAAAGGGAATGACCATGCATTTTATGGCATTGAGCTTAAGGTCATGGTTTTGACATCAGTCGTTGGTTTCAATGAGGCCTTTCTATAGGATATCTACGTCATTTGGGGAGTTAGTAATGGCTCCCAGCTTGCAATAGTCTGTGAACTTGGTCAGCCAGAGTCCTTTTGTGTTGGCCTGGACTTCAGAGAAGTAGATGCCAAACAGGGGAGGACCCAGGACCAATCCCTGTGGGACTCCACTCGTGACTGGTCAGCAGTCTGACTTGGAGTCTGCTACTTTCACAGTGTGGGTTCTATCTGTGAGCCAATTTGCAGCCCACCTAGTGATATAGGGGTTAATGCCTAGTTTAGTGAGTCTATCTATAATTCCTGAGATGGGAATGGTATCAAACACCGTGGCTAGATCAGGGTAGGCTGTATGAACTAACTTGCCTCATCCACAGCTCTGGTTCATAGGTTCATACTAGGCTATCTGCCCGAGGGCATTTACAAGCCTAGCCCATAGTTTTGTGGCTTACGCCACCCCTTTAGTATGGGGAACTATACCCATTATTTTGCTGTGCCTCTGTTGAGCAGTGACACTGAGGTAATCCCTGGGGTATATCTGCGATCTCCCATCCATTGGTCAAGATTTCTCTTGAACAAGGCCAGCGAGGTGCTCTGCCTCACATATACCGGGATTTTATTCCACAGCATAGGGAGTCTTTGGGTGATGAATCTATCCCTCCAGCACGTCCTATTAATAGCCGTGTCGAGGTTTAAGTCTCCGCCTTGTGGCTCTGACGGATCTAGATTTTTGAGGTGAAGCATATTCATCAAATCTGGGTTTGACATGGCCTTGTATGTTAGGCAAAGGTCACCTCTGAGCAAGCGGTGGCGACTGAATAGAGCTGGAGTTCTTTCAGTCGGGCAGCATAGGACAGATGTTTGAGACCCTTTATCCTTTTGGTGAGGAACTTTTGTGGCCTCTCCAGCTGCTGCAAGTGTCGGGTCAGATACATTCCGAATGGGGCATTGTACTCAATCATTGGTCTGATGAGTGATGAGTATAGGGAGACTATGACCTCCCTTGATCTAGATGAGAATCCCTTCATGATAAGGTGGGCAATGTAGAAGGTCTTCCTAACTACTTTAGCTACATGGGTGTCGAATGACAGACTACTATCAACCTGGGTCCCCAGGTCCCTGATAACTTCTTCTGTGCTCAGTGGATTGCCACCTATTTGGTAGCTAGGGGTAACCTTGTTTTTCCCGAAGGGTATATTGCCAACATACTGGAAGACAGATTCTGGTGAGGGAATCAAAGAAGTTCACCAGGTTGAGCAGGCATGAGCTACACTTCACAAAGCTAAATTGCGTGGGGTGGTTCCCTATATCCCTATTTATAAGGTCCATGATGATGCGGTCCATAGCCTTGCATATTAGACTTATCAGGCTAATGGGAAGGTAGTTCCTAGGGTCTGTAGTCGCTCCCCCTTTATGTACTGGGATGACTGTAGCAGTGTGACATTCGGCAGGGTCAAAGCCTGAATTGAGGCTGTGATTGAACAGGGCATACACGTGTGGTGCCAGTTCAGATTGTTATTTATGTGGAACACACCAGGGATTTTGTCAGGCCCCATGTATGCTGTATTCTTGGCCTTGAGCAGTGCGGTTTTAACCTGTGCATCAGTAATATTGGGTACCTGGCATTCCTCTGGTATTGTGATTGGTCCTTTGGGGGGGGGGGGATAAAGTTGGCACAGAATCTGTCTTCCAGTATGTTGGCAATATCAGTTGGGTTCGGTATAGGAGGTACCATTGTGCAGTAGCTCAGAGCAGATCTGGATATTGCCATGTAGATTTTTGACATAACTATAGAAGGCTTTGTGGTTGTCTTTAGTATCTGCTGCATTCTATTTTCATAGCTAGCTTTAGAGGATTTGATGAGGGATCTCAACTTTTTGTTGAGGCTAACAAAGGAGTTTTTCCAGTCTTGAGACTTCATCTTTTTCTACAACAGTTTCGTCCTTCTGTTGGAGAGTTTGTTTATGGCAGAGGACCACTGGATTGGCTTCCTTTTTTGGAGGAGCGCGCCTTGGTTCTGCTGGGTATGGCTAGTTCCATGCATTTGTGTACGTGTTCGTACAATGCTTTGGTGTATGATTCAGCAGTTATGCACCTATTCTCCATTTGCATTGGCGTCATGAAGTTAGCCACCTCTGTTTTTAGAAGCTCAAAGTTGGCTTTAGAGAAGTTTTTCACAGTGGTTACCTTTGCGTGGGGTGTGGGTGGGATGTGGATTTCCATGGTGATTAGTTTATGGTCAGATCTCACTAGGGAGGAGTTGACTAATGGAGTAAAGTGATGGTCACCCATGCTAGGAATAACCAGGTCACGGATGTTGCTATCTCTGGTGGGGCTAAGAATGAACTGATCCAGGCCACTGGAATTAATGAATTCCAGGAAAGATTGGGAAAGTGTGTTGGTACATGAGTAGTTTTCCCAGTTAATGTAGGGGTAGTTGAAGTTGCCCAGTATGATGTTTTTGAATCGTGTCTCTGTTACTGCACATATGTTGATGTTCTCCATTTTGAGGAATGCTTCGAGCGAGTGCATTTAGACTTCTAGTGTTGAGTAGCATGACCCTCAGATTACATTCACTTGTAGCTGTTATGGGGTAATTTGGTCTTTAGAATATTTCCTAAAAAAGGCACCATAGAGGTGGCAAGAGCCTTGGCCAGTGTCCGGAATCCCACGGGTGACAGATGCAGGCCGTCTTTGGCAAAGCATTGAGGTCTATCAATCATATCTTCCCAGGCAGACATATATTGGATCCCCTTAGAATGACACCAGAAACTTAGCCAGTTGTTGAAGTCAGTCATTTTCTGTTTGTATTATGGTATCATTCTGGCCGATGGTTGGATGCTACTCACGGCTAGGGTCATACCCGCCTGGGCTGCATGATTCGAGAGCTCCTCCATGTTGCTTTTCATGTAGTCCAGAGAGGTACGTCTCCAGTCATTCACACCAACATGGTCAATGACAGTCATATTTGTACCTATCGTAGAGTGATCTAAGTGCGTGCATTATGTGATGGATTGTGGCACCCGACAGGCAGCTGACTGTTACCTTCTTATTCAGCCTAATGAGTGGGACATCAGTGTGCCTCACTATTGAGTCACCTATGACTAGTGTATTGGGCAAGCTGTTTTGGCTTAGGAGCTTTGGTTGAGTGGTGTACAGTTTAGGTTGGCTATGTGTCACATGGTTTGTGCTATGTTGTGGTGGTAGAGTACATTTCTGCCTTGGAGGTCTCTGCTGTTTGGGTAGATTTCTAATGACAGTCTCCTCGAAGGTGGGTGTGTGGTTTGTGTTTTTATGTGAGAGCAGTGATGGCGTATGTTTTGGAGGGCTATGTGTTCTAAGTGGTGTGGTGCAAATGTTGACCTTCTCCTCTTGACTGGCTATTCCAGTCTTGGCTGGAGAGTGCATGGCTTCCAATGTGGAAATATAGGTGCATGTCTCACAAGTCTGAGTGTTGGGAGGTAGGTGGAGAGAGTTGTCAGTGTACATGAGGCAGTCTCTACATTGCCTCAGGATGCCCAGGTTCACTAGGTTAATAGGCGGAAGCACAGGGAACTGACATTTGGACATGCCTGGAGTGGTGGACAATTAGTAAGTACTGAAGCTGTTTCCTTGTGGAAAGTTTAGTGTGCTGGTAGCAGTTTGTGTGCTACAGTAATTGCTACAAGAAGTGTGAATGAAGTGCTAGACCTAATAAGCTAGTTAAAGTGCAGGAGAGAAGAGAACTAGCAAGATCTAAGGGAAAATTTAAAGAGCAGACTTTCTAGCACTGGTAATAGTTTACCCTAGCTTAGCGGCACTGTGCTTCGTGCAAACATGAGCTTTTAAGGCAGAAAGTTAAAAGGGATAGAAATGCAGCCCAAAACAGCCAATAGGATACAATTTCAGAGCTGGAAGCCACTCCTGTTGTGGTAGATAGGCTGCTCAGTGCTTACCACTCCCACTGATCAGCAGAAGGCTTCCATCTGTCACAGAAAGGTCTGGGGAACTCAGAAACTACAATACAGTCCTGAGTACAGCAAATCTGTATCTGGACTATTCTAGTAACAGAAAAAGGTGGGAAAATGAGCAAGCAAGGCAGAACTTTTTTTTTTTTAGTTTAACAGTAAAGTTCACTGTAAACAGCAATAAAATCACTTTAAGCACAGTGCAGGCTAGCACACTTGAGTATGTAGCTTAAAAACCGTAAAATTAAATGCAATAAGGTAAAAAATTATTTAAATAAAATGCAGTAAGCAATATTAAGCAGGAATAAGTAAAACGAAGATACTTAGAATTAGAGTCTCTCTTTCTCCTTTCTGTTGCTGTTGTAGTCTGCAGGATGCCAAAACGGAGTCTGCAGAGCTAAAGCAAGCGCAAACACGGGCTTTTAAGGCAGAAAGTTAAAAGGGATAGAAATGCAGCCCAAACGTCAATAAGGTACAATTTCAGAGCTAAAAACCACTCTCACAGAAAGGTCTGGGGAACTCAGAAACTACAATACAGTCCTGAGTACAGCAAATCTGTATCCAGATTATTCTAGTAACAGAAAAAGGTGGGAAAATGAGCAAGCATGGTAGAACTTTTTTTTTTAGTTTAACAGTAAAAATTCACTTTAAACAGCAATAAAATCACGTTAAGTTGTCAATCTCGCCTTCATTCTTGCTGGATGGGTTCGGAGCCGATCCTCGGCTCCGACTCGGCACTTGCTAAGCTCAAAAGTCACTTCCACCAGCTCGAGGCAGCCCTATATCCCATGATGCAAGGCGGAGATTACCCAGATCTCGTTTGCCGCTTCGCTCATGAGGTAACTTTTTACCAGCTCCTGGTAAGTGAATTTTTTTCTAACTTTTTCTGACACTTTAGCCACCCCCGATTCACTTAGCCCTATTCCCGTTAGTCAGGCCTTAGGTCTTTACACCTCCTATATTTTTCCTGTCAGGGTTTGTTTGGGTGTGTCTGTGTGTTTTTCCCTGTACTTAGTTTTTTGTTAATCTACTTAATTTTTGGACTGACTGTGTAGTGTGTGTGTGTCGGGACAGTCATGTCTAAAGAAGCTAGGGTCTCAGGCTTCAAGAAGTGTGACTCGTGCTGTCAGAAGATGTCTCTGACAGACGGTCACACTTCTTGTATTTACTGCCTGGGACCTCTACACCTGCAGGACTCCTGTGCTATTTGTCACTCCTTCAGCCAGAGAGTCCTGCAGGAATGTACAAACAAACTCATTCTCAGGGGCTTATTAAAGCCTGAGAGCTCCCTGGCTAAGTCCGGCTCGGGGAAGCCCTCAAAGCCTCCCAAGGCCCAGGCTTCAGTGTCCAAGCCTTCGTCCTTGGATCCGACTCCCTCGGAGTCGAGATCGGCTCCGCCTGGAGCCGATCCTTCCTTCTCTGAAGGTTCGGTATCGGCGCCGATACTCTCTCTGACTCAACTCGAAGCCGACAAGTTGTCGGCTCCAACTGGAACCGAAGGTTCTTCGGCTCCGATGGCTCCGTCAAGAAAGAGATCCAGATTTCCATCACTGGAATCTATTCATTCGGCTCCTGCCTCTCCTTTACTTTCGGAGCGGAGCCATCGGAGCCGATCCTCAAGGTCTTCCAGGCTCTCAGACCATGACTTGGAGAGAGTGGTGAGTAGACTGCTGAAATCACAGGCACTGGCCCAGATGCTTCATAGCCCGTCTCAGCAGACGACCGCTATTCCACACCCTCCAGAAATTCCTCCTTCGACTCTCCTTCAGAGCTCTGAGCCGGAGCTTATTGGAACTGTGACTGTTGGTGCTTCGGAGCCGATACCCTCCCTTCGGCTCCGTCGTCTTCGACTCCTATCTCCTCCTTGAGACCGTCCTTGGAGGGATCCGGTCGTCGGGCTTCCTTTGTCGGCTCCAAGGGGGCGAGTGGCATCGGACCCTTGTCCGACCCCATTCTCCCCCTCGGAGCTTCGGCTTTGGTAAGCTCGGCACCATCTGCTTCGGAGTCTTCCCTTTCGGTGGGACCGGGGATTCCTGTTTTCTCGGAGCGGGAGCTCTCGGTCCTCCCCGGGAGGGGAGCCTTCGAGGTGATGAGGAGTGTGCTAGCCCCCGAGCTGAGTCAACAGTCGGACATTTTAGCTCCTCCTTCTTCAGTGCCTGTAGATATCTCTTCCCACTCTCTTGCTCCCGGACCCAGAGATCCATCGCCCCAGGTTTCCCCATTGGGAATACCTTCCTCTTCCGAGGTTTCTCCTGATACTTCAGGGGAACCTCTGCGTAAGAGGACTTGCAAGAGGAAGCATTTAGACTCCCCTGAGTCCACAACATCAGATACCGACTTAGATGAGTCGGAGGGGTCCCGAAGATCCCCCTCTGAGGATGTCTCCTTTTCAGACATTCTTGAACTCCTGAAACAGAGGGGGAACTGGCCCTCCATTAACCCCTCCAAGGATGAGTCTGTATACCTGGAGGCTTTTGGATCTCGACCCTCCACCTCCTGGGTTTCTCCGCCTTTCGACCCCCTCATGGACGTGATAGCTCGAAAGGCGTGGGCATCTCCTGATTCCGTGGAACCAGTCCCCAGGAGGCCTTCTAAATTTATCACGGCTCCAACTGAAAAGCAGTTTCTCACCAAAGGTGTCCCGGTTGATGCCATGGTGGTGGCGGCCGCCACCAAAAAGGAACTTGCAGATCCTTCCGTACCGGTCCATCCACCTAACAAGGAGTCTAGGACCATGGACAGGTATGATAAGCGGATGTTTTCCTCAGCGACCTTTGCTATCCGTTCGCTGAATTATCTATGTCACTTCACCCGACTTCAAAGAGATATCCTCAAGGAATTGGGTGAGGTGGTACAGGATCCGTCAGCTGCTGGGGCTCAAGAGAAGATTGCCTCTCAGCTGGGAATCCTAAATTCCATAACTAACTCCTCCATGCGGCTCATTTCTTATGCAGCCAATGGAGCGAGTAGAGCTGCAGATACAGGAGTGGCTCTCAGACGTCAGTCCTGGATGCGGCTTTGCAATTTTGCAGACCCCTTTAAAGCGTCCTTCACAAACTCTCCCTTCGATGGGACAACTTTGTTTGGACCTCAGGTGAAGGACACTTTGACCAGGTGCGAGCAAGACGGCAAGACTCTTTCTGCCGTAGGAGTCCGTTTCTCCACCCCTTCAAGGCCTTACCCCAAAGGTCAGAAGGGAGGGAAAATGTGGTTCCGAAAATCTCAAGGAGTCACGCCCGATGCACGTGGTCAGTTTACCCCCAGAGGCAGAGGGGGTAATAACAACAGACGCCGCCCTAGGGGCAGAGGGGGTCCGCAGAACCAGGGCAGCAGAGAGTCTCTCTCTGACAAGCCCTTCCAGCATCCCTGAGGTGTTGCCCGACTGCCCACCCTTGGAGGCAGTCGGGGGGAGATTGTCACTGTACCCAGAAGCCTGGCTTTCCCTTCTCAAGACAAATGGGTACAGTCGATCATATCCGAGGGTTACAAAATTCCTTTCGAGAAAAGCCCCTTTCCTCAAAAAGGATCCCTTCCAGACGTTCCACCCAGTCTAAGGGAAATTGCAATGCTAGAGGTTTCAAAATTTCTAGAGAAAAGGGCCATCCAGCCAGTTCCAGCAGACCATTTAGAATCCGGAATCTACTCAAGGTTCTTTTTGATCCCCAAAAAGACGGGAGACTGGAGACCAATATTAGACCTCAGCAGACTAAACAAGTCTGTCAAAAAGATGAGTTTTCGGATGGTCACACTTCAATCGATTTTGCCCTTTCTGGACAAAGACAACTGGATGTGCTCTATAGACCTTCAGGATGCGTACTATCACATAAAAATCCACAGACGCTCCAGAAGGTTTATCCGCTTTCGGCTGGGGACCAGTCATTTTCAATTCAGAGCCCTGCCCTTTGGTCTCACCACAGCCCCCAGAGTGTTCACCAAATGCATGGCAGTGGTCACGGCTCACCTGAGTCAGGGATTCCAGGTGTTTCCGTACCTAGACGACTGGCTCCTCACAGCCACCACCAGGCATCAACTTCTCCAGGCCAGGGATTACACTGTATGTCTCTGCAGCCAGTTAGGGATTTCTGTCAACTTCGAAAAGTCTTCCTTATCGCCTTGCCAATCTATTACCTTTATAGGCGCAGATCTAGACACTACTCGGATGTCAGCAAATCTAACAAATCAAGGAATCCTGGATATCCAAAATCATGTTCGGATCATCCTACTCAGCAAAAAGGTACAAGCCAGGTTGGTCCTGAAATTGTTAGGCCTAATGGCAGCTGCCATCACACTTCTTCTTCTGGCCCGCTTTTACATGCGTCTCCTACAGTGGATGTTGTTTACCCAATGGTCCTTCCAGCAGCTGCCCATGCATCACAAGATCCTTGTCACACAGATTTGCAAGAGCCACCTATCCTGGTGGATTTCTTCCCCCCTAGTCCATCAGGGCAGACCATTTGTCCCCCCGGCCGCCACGGTCACTTCGGATGCCTCCCTGATCGGGTGGGGGGGCATTATCAGGGCAGGATGGTCCATGGCACGTGGCAACCGTTCGAATACCACTTGCATATAAATGTCCTAGAGATGAGAGCAGTGCTTTTAACGTTGCAAGCCCTCAACGACTTTCTTCCTTTAGGAACTATCGCAGTTCACACGGACAACATGTCCGTAGTATGGTATATCAACAAACCAACAACCAAATCCTATCCTCTGTGTCGAGAAGCTCTCAGACTTTGGCAATGGGCGATCTCCTCTCAGCGGTTTCTGATAGCAACGCATATCCCCAGGAAAACCAACATCATAGCGGACAGGTTGAGCAGAGCTATACTCATGCCTCACGAGTGGTCTCTCAAACAATCTATAGCGGAAGAGATTTTTCAGAAGTGTGGCCCTCCTTGCTACGACCTTTTTGCTACACCCCAAAACAGCAAATGCCCAGACTTCTTCTCTCTCTTTCCACTTCCAGGCCATTCCCCCAGAGAAGCTCTAACCCAGGATTGGCCCTGGGGACTTCTTTATGCTTTTTCCCTTTTCCGTTGATTCCTCAAGTGATTCAGAAAGCTACCGACTTGAGAGCCAAGCTGATCCTCATTGCTCCTTACTGGCCTCGACAAATTTGGTTCCCGTTCCTTCATCGACATCTCGTAGTGCAGCCTTGGCATCTGGACCCAGTTCCAGATGATCTGACCCACCAGTCGGGTCAACTGCACCGGTCCATTCGTTCCCTCAACCTCACTGCTTGGTTGCTCCACTTCCTTCCTTAGCCAGGCTTCCTATGATCTCTAATTCCATTAGGGATATCATAGTAGCTTCTCTAAAGTCCTCTACCAGAAGGATTTACTCTAGCAAATGGCAACGTTTTTCCTTTTGGGCAAGGTCTAAGAACATAGATCCCTTTACTGCCCCTATGGAGTCAGTTTTGGACTTCCTAGCTGAAATTTTTCACTCTGGTTCTTCTTCTTCACAGTTAAAGTCCAGCTGGCAGCAATCTCGAATTTTCATGTCAGATTGGCAGACCAGAACATTATGTCTCACAAACTTTGCAAAGCCTTTCTCAGAGGGATCTTCCTGCTTAAACCCCCTGTTAGGGATCCTCCACTGCAGTGGGATCTAAATTTAGTGCTGGCATCCTTAATACTTCCCCCTTTTGAACCGGCTGCTACATGCTCGTTAAAATTTCTTTCTTGGAAGACACTCTTTCTAGTCGCTATTACTTTGGCTAGAAGGGTGTCTGAACTTCATGCTCTCTGTGTTCGTCCCCCTTACTTGGTCTTCCACAAGGATAGAGTATCTTTGAGAACTAATCCGTCCTTTTTGCCCAAGGTTGCTTCTAAGACAAATTTAAACCAATCTATTGATCTTCCAGTATTTTTTCCCAATTATTCTGACAGGGCGGAACAAAAATTGCATTGCCTAGATGTTCATCGCCAACTCAGATATTACTTGGACAGAACAAAGCAATCTAGAAAGTCTGATCAGCTTTTTCTTTCTTATGCTGAAAATAAGAAAGGTCTCCCTGTTTCTAAGGTGACCTTATCCAGATGTCTGTCTTCCACTATTTCTTATATTTATCAGCTTAGGGGCAAACAGCTGATCTCAAAACCGAAAGCACATTCTACCAGAGGCCTAGCCACATCTACAGCCTTTCAGGCTAGGCTACCTTTAGACACTATTTGTGCAGCAGCCACTTGGGCCACTCCTCATACCTTCGTCTCACATTACAAATTGGATTTGGCCTCCAGGGACAGGGCGAGTTTTGGTTCCACAGTTCTCAAGAGTCTGTTCCATTGAGCCACCCAGGATAGAGGTGCTAGGGATGCGGTCCCATCCAGCAAGAATGAAGGCGAGATTGACAACTTAACATTTAGAAGTTATGTACCTACCATAACGTTCCATGTTAGTTGTCTTCTCTCTCCTTCTTTCTTGCGTCCCTCCCTCCTGTCCCCCTAGCCTGGACAGACCTTGAATTATCCTCTTCTCTGGGAGATTTCTCCCTTGGACACCAGTTAGCTCTGCACTTAGTTACCTGGGTTCCCCTTACAGTTTTTCTCAGGTTAGCTGTTCTTCCCTGGGGGGAAGATAATAGGTATTTTTTCCTCTAGCTACCAAACGAGATCTGGGTAATCCCGCCTTGCATCATGGGATATAGGGCTGCCTCGAGCTGGTGGAAGTGACTTTTGAGCTTAGCAAGTGCTGAGTCGGAGCCGAGGATCGGCTCCAAACCCATCCAGCAAGAAAGAAGGCGAGAGAAGACAACTAGCATGGAACGTTATGGTAGGTACATAACTTCTAATTTAAGCACAGTGTAGGTTAGCACACTTGAGTATGTAGCTTAAAAAACGTAAAATTAAATGCAGTAAGGTAAAAAATTATTTAATTAAAATGCAGTAAGCAATATTAAGCAGGAATAATTAAAACGAAGATACTTAGAATCAGAGTCTCACTTTCTCCTTTCTGTTGCTCTTGTAGTCTGCAGGATGCCAAAACGGAATCTGCAGAGCTAAAACAAGAGCAAACATGAGCTTTTAAGGCAGAAAGTTAAAAGGGATAGAAATGCAGCCCAAATGGTCAATAAGGTACAATTTCAGAGCTAAAAAACACTTTCACAGAAAGGTCTGGGCAACTCAAACTACAATACAGTCCTGAATACAACAAATCTGTATCCAGACTATAATATTAACAGAAAAAGGCGGGAAAATGAACAAGAAAGCTAGACCTTTTTTTTTTTTTAACAGTAAAAATACACTTAAAACAGCAATAAAATCACTTTAAACACAGCAGATGTCCTTTGAGGAGAAATTACAGTGGTATGATCTGTAGCTTGAGAAGTTGTTCGGATCAGATTTTTTGGATGGATCTTTTGTAGCAAAATAAACAGCAGATTTGACACTGCAGTATAGTTTAGAAAGGAAAGTTGGCAGCATCTGGAATGGATCTGCCAGAAGAGCTGGTAGGATGTCTGAATGGAGGATTCAGATGTAAGGGTTTAATTAATATTTTAGGAAATTTTAGGAGAATAATTGGTCAAATGTAGAGGAACTGGAGTCACCACAAGGGACACAAGCTGCTGCTTTCATCAGTTAATAACTGGATTATATTTCTGTTTTAATAGGCAGTCTGTATGAAATAATGATTTTTTTTCCATGTTTGTTATTCACTCTTGACTGTTGTACTTACAGGGCCTCTCACCGTAAGTCAGCACTTTTGTTTTTCTGTGCATTTATTTGGTGGTGGTTTTTGCCTGTCTGATGTAAAATGTTATATTTGATTTTGATATTTTCTTCTTAGCTGCTTGCCATGAGGTATTAAGTTATGTTTTTGACCTATTGTTTTGCTTCCTGTACTTCTATGCAGATTTTAGGTTTCATACTGACTGCTCAAAACCTTCCATTTTGCTCCATATTTGCTTTCAGTGAAAGCTGAGTATGTGTTGCAGTTCTGTAGTGCTTGATTTCACATATGCAGACACTATGTGCATTTATAATAGATATTAAAATAAAATATGTGAATAATGTAGTTGCACTATATTTTTAAATTCTAGCTGAAACAAAATGGCACACTCAAGCTACCAAAATCTCAAGTTCATACAAAGATCGCAGTCTTCAGAAGGACTCTCCTGGAAAAGACTCACCTAATAGGCTTACACATGTAAGTTTAATTTTTCTTTTATGAAACTTAGATTTTTGTTTTTCTGAAATGTGTGTAATTTCCTTCATTATCACATTCTATTTATTTATCTGTGTGTTTATTTGTTGCCTTTTAATAACTGGGTAAGTTGTCTGGTTGGCAGACCCTGTACAGCAGTGACTGGGTCTTATGGCAGGTAGACGTTTGTACAGAAGAGTGAAGTACACTTAGGAAAAATTGGATGCAGTGTGTAATAGCACAGCACAAGGAATGCAAAACAGAAGAATAAGTTAACAGAAATACACATTTTAGTATGTATATAATTTTGGCAATATACTTTCAGCAAGTAATGCAGCGAATATGTAGGTGGTGGCACTTAGATGGATATGATTTAACCATTTTCTCTAAATCAGGAGCAGGCTGCATTATTTGCAAGGTGAAGAGCTGCACATTTTTTTTTAACTTCAGGAAGGAGGTCATTCCATATGGAAAGGTTTATATTAGAGAAGGCTGTTTCACCAGTGATGGTTTTAAAATGTGGTTTGGCAAGGGTGATGTTTTCTTTTGTCTTTGTAAGGGTGTACATTTGCAGATTTTAAAGGTGGACACTGGCCCCTCTGTTAAGATTTATAAATAAGGGAGATAAGAACAACAGAGGCTCAGCTATTTATAGGTAGCCTTTTAAAGATGTTAAGTAATTCACAGCAACGACTGGAAGAAACTGCAAGTAAAACTGCAGCCCATAGTATATATCTTATTAGTCTGTAGTTTGTGTGTGTTGGAACTAGAATGTAAGATTAGCAGTCGGAGGCCATACTCAGTATATGCTAGGTTAACTTGTAGTACTGTAGCTTTGAAGGATATATTCACATTTTTTAATCACGTCTAATTATATTTATTGATGGTGAATAGCAACTACAACATCCACTCTTAGCTGTTTGAAACAGAGAAGCAGCTTCATTACTTAACATTCTTGAACTTATCAGTGATCCAGTTCTCCATATTACACTCTTCTGCTACCTGTTTGCATGGCGGGATCCCAGCCTCCGCTTTGATTACCATACAGAGCTCCAAGCAACTGGCAGGTATTTCCATATTAGGGCTGCCTATGATTTATTTATTAACCATTGTTGGCCTGACTAATCCCGCTAGGCCTGCAGCCTCTTATCTGGGGAGTTCTGAGGTGGTATTTTGAAAGCCAGGGAAGCACTTAACCAGAAAATAAGTTATAATCTCAAAAATGGAGTACGCACTTCATTTTTAGTTATCTCATCCAGACACAGTGCATTGAGGCTACAAAAGGTGGGATTGTATTCAATAGTTAGCCTAATCAGTGCTGAATATAAGGGCATCATAAAACAACTTAACTGTTTGTGAGCACTGATGCAGAAAAAGCAGTTCTGTAGGATCAGCTGGAATTTTATGAGGTGGGCCATGGTAGCATTTGCATTTCCTGATAAAATATTAAAGTTAATAAGGAGGTTATATAGGAGCAAGAACTGAGGTGGGAGGGTTCTTCTTTGACAGAGAAACCAGTCAAGGATATCTTCGATCCCTTTTGTTATTACATTATATTTAAAGCCATTAGCAATGCAAATAATAGATTTGTAAATTCAAGGAAATAACTGGTGTGTGGTAATTAAGAATGGTTAATATTCATCAACGCTGCCTTAGTGGCATATATGGGTTCTGCACCTTCTTAAACCCACATTGGCTGCTTTCCAAAACTCAGAATTCCCTCCTCTGACTCGCTTGTGACAGTGGATCGTCTAAACCTCTTCCATCGGGGGAAGCCTAATCTCTGTCACTGTAAGTCATTTGGCTAGTCGTTTAGTGCTAGCTCTAGGAATCACTCAGTTGACTCTTCTCAGCAGTCTGCATTGTTGGTGAATTACAGCTTCCAGACTCTGATAAGATCCTTTTGGGAACTTCCTTTCCTCTCTCATATTATATACTTTTGATTTATTTCTATTTTATTTAAAAAATGTGTGTGAACTTTTTATTTTAATATACTTGTTTTTTATTGCTTCTAATTCCTCTGGGAGCTCTAATTTACTACTGCTTTTAATCAACTGTAGAGCTTTTCTAAAGTGTTTTATGGCTTGTGCTGGGGTAACTGAAGTTCCGTGGTGTCAGCTGAACATTAGGGACTGCTTCATGCATGTAAAGCCTCAAGTTAATTGTGCCTTTTGTTTGCCTTCTTCATTGTCAAGTTCTAATGGGAAAATATTACATTTTTTTCACTTATCGTTAAATCACAATTTTACCATAAATTGCTTTATTTGTATTTTCTATGAAGATTTTTTTTTTATTTCTGACAAGGGAATCCCTATGTAAATGCTTACTTATTTTGTTTTAAAAACGTGAATTTTACTTGGTACTGTGACTTTGTGGTGCAGCGGTAGCATTGTCGCCTCACAGCAGGAGGTACTCCCGTTTGATTCTCGGCTGGAGCACCTTCTGTGTGGAGTCTGCATGTCCTCCCCACGGTCGAGTGGCATTCAAAAGACGTGCGTGAATGGGGGTGCCTTCGTTGAAGGTTGGGTGTCGGGCTGGCAACTCGGCACCGTAAAAATCTACAGCTAATCATTAGCGGACTGGAGTTCCGCTGTGGCGACCCCTAACCAGGGAAAGCCGAAAGAAGAAGACTAAGACTGAGACTTTGTGTGCTGCTGTTTACTATATTGTGCACATTGTAGAACAAGACCTAGCACATTTTAAATTGTTTGCGTAATAATTATTATGCAGGTTGGCCCTATTTGTTGTGTGGGGGAGTAGTTTTTATTTTCTGTTATTGCTGATCTTAGTCAGCCCTTAATAGTACAAGTGTATTATTGTGGCTGATGTTTTTCTCCTAACTTGATGGATCTTTGTAGAGATTTTTTGCAGTGTGTTAACAGCTTAGATGACTTTGCTGCATCTTTGCCTACTGAATAGAAGTACAGTGTGAATGAGATTGTTTCTAGTGCTTTGAGAAGTGTATTGGAAGATGCAGACATGTTTTATAGAAATATAGAAGCTTTTGTTGGAATGAGAAAGATATGCTTTGTTACGTAACCAGTATGTTTCAAGAGTATTTAAAAAGTCAGATTTCATATGCTCCTTTAAAGTCTGAATTTGTGTTTTGACCTGCTGCTACCCAGTTCTCAAACAATGGGGGATGGTAGAGGTAAATTGATGCATGGGGCATCTGGAATGAATCCAGGTCGTTGCCCCCCCCCCCCCCCCAACAAGGAATCCAACTTCAAAAGGTAGAGCAAACAAGCAAAATTCCCAGCCTAACAAGAGAATAATTCAGTGAGGATACTTTTAGAAATAGATAGAAAATCACCCTCCCCCACCTGCCAGTCCAGACACATCTGTTCTCTCCAGTAGTCCTTCACATGTTGCAACGGGGTTTATAGAACCAGTTTCTGCACCACAAAAAGGAAAAGCATTCTACTGCAGAATCTTTTAGTTATCATGGAGACCAGTGTTAGATTTGTCTTATCTAAATACGTTTCTGAAAGTACCTAAATTCAAAATACTTACCCTGCAAATGTTTCTACTACTCCTTCCGGACCATTGCTTCATGGTAACTTTAGCTCTGAAAGACGCTTATCATCGCATTCCAATTGATTTTAGTTTCAGAAACTGCATAAGATTTGGTGTGTATGACTCACATTATCACTTTTCTGCGTGGGCTACCTTTTGTATATTTACAAAGTGCTGGGTTTCAGTGATTGCTAGCAAATTTTCCCTTATTTAGATGACTTCTGATTTATGCAGTCTGTTTCTAGGTATTTAGAATTACTATACAAGATTTCAACCATTCTAGCTTACTTGAGTTTTGGGCTGAACCTGT
This sequence comes from Protopterus annectens, assembly GCF_019279795.1. NCBI lineage: Eukaryota > Metazoa > Chordata > Ceratodontiformes > Protopteridae > Protopterus > Protopterus annectens. Next base: position 598,188,009 of record NC_056726.1, read on the forward strand.
CCTGTCACACCCTTGAAAAGAATTGTCTTCCTGGGGTGTATGATAGACACAGAAAAAAAAGAATGGACTTTGTACCACAAGACAAAGTCCTGACTTATCAGAACATTTTCAGGGATTTCTCGTTTCAAGAAAACTGCCTCCAGAAGAGAGTTTCTCAAAATTCTAGGCGTCATGGCATCAGTGACCCTTATGATACCATCGTCCAGACTCTGTATGAGAAAGACATAATGGTTCTAAAAAAAACTGTTGGTCCCAGCACCTGCATTCCTTAAATTTCCTAGTACCAGTGCTGGAATTTGGAAAATGAGTTACAGTGGTGGAGGGATCAGATGTCTGTTAATCCAGGCCTACTCTTCCTCCAGACGCCACTTCATTCAGTCCAGACAGACTTGTCAGATTTTGCATGGTGAGCAGTGTCCAGGGAGTTCAAGAGCAAAGATAATGGGGTCCTTAAAGCACATAAAAGTCAAAGAAATATTAACAGTAATTCAGGCCTTAAATGTCATTCACCACTTATGATCTACAGGTCCCCTTTTTAGTGGTCACAGGCAGCACCACAGTCATGTGGTACCTGAACAAATAAAGGGGTACAAGGTCTTTCCGTCATTCTGGTTGGCAGTGATGATCAGGAGCTAGCTAGCCTTACAGCATTATTTGATGCTTCAGGCTCCATACATCCCATCAGAGCAAAACCTAGTGGCAGACAGACTAAGCAGATCCTGGATGAACCCTCACCTGTGCAAATATGGGACAGAGGTCTTGCATGATTTGGACCAGATGTGAAAAATACCTCAAACAGATCTGTTTGCCTCCTTTAAAAATGGACAAAAAACTCTGTTCAGGACATCTTTGTATCCTTGGAGGGCAGCTGCATTCTTGAACCCAGGATGTGTTCCTTTATGCTTTTCCACTCTTTCCACTGGCACCCAAGGTTATTCTGATGATTCAGAAAGAATTACCAAAGATAGTTGTGGTAACCTCCTTTTGGCCTAGGTAGAGTTGATTATTCTCGGCCAATTCCGTTAAAAAGGACAAGTTACCACAAGCTTCCTCACTTTCTGGATATGCTCATACTGTGTCATAGGTAATTGGTGCACCCCACCTTAAGGCAATTGCATCTCACAACCTGGATGATTCTATCATGATACCTTTTAAGTACTTGTTTCATAGAGGATGAGCAGCAGGTACTGAAGGAGGCAAGAAAATCTGCAACTAGAAAATCTTACATTTACAAGTGGAAGAGGTTTTCTACGTGGTGCCTAACCAAGAACTGAGGGTCCAGTATAGTATGTACCTCTCTGTTTAAAGATTGTGAGCAACTCAATGATGGCTTAACTTGTTTATCTGTCAAGGTGCATCTTGCAGCTGTCTCTGCTGCCTTGTCTATAGATCCCCCTCTTTCATCTCTTTTTGTGGTCAGTTTATGAAAAGGAGTTTTGCATTTGAGTCCCCCTAGAAAGCAAATTCCTCTTCCTTGGGATGTCAAATGTTTTGTTGGAAAATTGTCATTTCCTTTTGACCAGGCCTTTCAGGTAGATTTAAGGTTCATCACTGGGAAAACTGTTTTGTATTGCTCTGATATCTGCAAGTCGAGTCGCTGGGCTGCAAGGTGTCATGGTTGGCCAACCTTGCCTAATTTTCCACAAGGCAGGGTTGTTTTACACACACATCCATCTTTCATGCTGAAAGTTGTTACTGAATTTACCCTGAATCAAGTTATCAATTTCCCAGTTTTCTTTCCAGAACCAAAAAAAAAAAAAAAAGGTGAGAGAAGATTCTGCCTACCTTGATGTGCACAGGCAACTCAGGTACTACTTTGTCAGAACTAAGCCCTTCCAGAATGGTGAACAGCTATCTGTTTCTTATTGTAGGGCTAAGAATGGTCAACCTATGTCTAAGTAAACGATTGCTTATTCATTGTCCTCTGCTACTGTTTTTGTTACTCCCATCATGGTAAAACTATTCCAAGCGAGGTTATGGCACATTCACTAGAGCCTTTTCCCCTTTGGTGGCTTATTGGAAAGGAGTAGGCTCTACAAGCATTGTGAAGACCTGGCCCTCTGACTGTTCATACCTTTACAAATCCGTACAAACTAGATTATTTCTCAAGTTCCAGAGCAGGCTTTGCGAGGACTATTATCCAGGGCCCCCAGGATCCTTATTCTTCCTACTTCCAGGTAAGGTAAGCTTTGGAAATGCACCCACAATTCATTGAGGCAATGTGACTGATAAACATAGTACAGTCACACAAGTCCTACTTGCCTGTAACAGTAGATGTTCAAATTTCACTCTGGTTCAGTGGCAGCGGCCACCCACCACCTTTATTTTTTATATAGTTTGATGGTATCCAACCTTGTTGTGTTGTCTGTTGGCTTTGGTTGTTTGTGGTGGTGTTCTTTGGCTGCAGATTGGGTAGTTTGAGGCGATTCTTACTTCTGGGCTTCCCAAAACAACCTGTACAGCTAACATCCTGTGAATGGGGGAGGTTAGGCTCCCCCCGATGGAAGGGACTTAGCAGATCGGAAGAGGGAAGTCTGAGCTCTGGTAAGCTGCAGTGTGATTTGTGCAGGCACAGAACCCATATGCCACAGAGGCAGTGAAATTCAAACATGTACAGTTACAGGTAAATAGGATTTAACACAACTGTACTGTTTTATTTGTAGACATTATTATTTTGTAATTCTTAAATCCAGATAAAAGACGTTTTAGAGCATTATGCAACAGTACCAAGCCTTTTTGTGATATAAAATAATTTAAGATAAAGTGAAAGCTATAGTGGTAAATTATGCAACCCGCATTGATTGGATTGATTCAGCAATACACATCTATGAGTTTGATATGATGACATGTTCAGGTGTATGTATTAAAAAGGATCCTTTTCAAACAGCTTGAGATATGTGGGAAGAGACTAAACAAAAGATAGTACAAAATGCACAAATGGAAGCTCTTGATTATGGATGTGTATAGCAAATTACAAGCAGTGAATATGTTTTTAGTTCTTTTAGTGTTATAGAACTGGTCAGTCATATTTTACCAACCTGCGGAGTAGGTGTGAATGTCAGTAATTTGAATTAATTTATTCACACTTGGGAAGAGGGCAATAGTTAAGTGAAATCCTCTACCTCCCGGAACAAGTTGGTGTAAGATTACCTGATTTGAAGTGGGGTACTCCAAAGCTACAGTTTAGTCCAGCACATATAGCTGAATCAGAAGGGTAGAATTTAAAGTGGAGGATGATGACGAAATGGAGCCAAGTTCAATAGATAAGTGACAGACTGAGACAACTACAATTGTGTTGCAAGTCTTTGTGGAGATTAGTAACAACTGTAACAGAATACTGTGTTGACAAAGTAGCAAAGTAGGAATGGAGGTGGTGACATTTTGCCAGTTGGAATGTCTGCATCTAGAGGTATAGAAAATAAGCAAAAGGGAACTGGAATTTAATGAAAGAAAGTATCAAAGGAACTATGGTATTGTGAGCAATTAACTTAAAAGGATGAGACTAAGCAGGAATTTGAACTGCAATAGAAAATTCCTTCCCCACTAGGGATTAATAGAAGACCATAGGCAAAGGGGGGGGGGGCAGCTTTAGCAAAGTTTTAAGTTAAGTCCAGAGCAAAAAATACTGTTAAAAAGGTGTAGCTAGACATTTATTATATGATGACTATAAGAACTAATAAGAGGATGTTGGAAAAGACTGGATAAATAGAAATTACAAAAGAAGAATTAAAATAAATTGTGTGGGACTACCAAATATGCAGCAAAGTTGAGAAGGTTTATAACTTTTTGTATTGAAGTACTTGCACATGTATTGTTATACTGCAAATAAATCTCAAGAGGATTTTTCCTTACGGAGGTGTTGAATACTGGAGAAGTGATGGGGAAGAGGGAGGAAATCAGGGACATGTTTGGGATTGTAACAAGATGGCACATTTTAATTCCATGTGGAGTAGTTTGATGTAAATTTGGGAGAATACATGATAGTAACCAAAGAAATTGTTCTTTTTAGCTGGGATATAAGATCTGAATTGGGCAGGCACAGTAAGTACTTACTAAATTTAATTATACTGGTTGCCCGAAAGCAATTACTAGACAGTAGAAATCAAAATCTAAACCAACTGTAATGGAACTGTTAAATATTGTAAAGGAGATAAAAGAATTGGAAGTGGGATTGTTAGAAAAGGGAACCCGCAGATTTTATAGAAATGGAATTTATGAGAACGATTCAGTGATATTTCTCAAGATAAGTGAGGTTCAACAGAAGACAGGAATTGAGCAGTTTATATAACAGTAGAGTAACTAACAATTGTTACAAAGTGTGTCTGTGTGTGTGTACTGCAAGGTAATAATGTTGGGTCTGTTTTAAGGTTTGTTTTTGTTTCTATTAATTTATGTGAGCAGAGGACACAAATTAAAATACAGTGATTTAGTAAAGATGTTAAAGACATGGCAACTGCAGATATAAGTAATACAAATATAACCGTATGCTGTAAACAATTATAGTTAAAATGTTGGGTGTGTGTTTTGTGCATCTGGATAGGCAGGGGATATTTTTCCAGGGGAATATTACAGCAATGTCAGGAGTGATCTGACAGTGTGCATGGTTTCCATAACAAGTATAACTGTGTCAAGACAAGACATAACTGCTTTTGAGCTAGAAACGATGTCGGCCATCTTCAGCACACCTGCTGTGAAATGGAAGTGGGTGAAATGGATAAATCTTGAAGTAAAAGAAGAAAAGAACAGAGAGTAATGCATAAAATGCGACACACCAACTTTGAAACTGCATGACTGTTGGAACGACAAATAAGAGTAAGCAGCATCTGCATCCATGTTCAGTACAAAAAGTATTCACAGAAAAAGGCAGTGCTTTGTTATTTAGCATGCTGTATCTCATCAGCATTTGGCTGTCTGTGCCTTTAACATCTATAATGATGCTGACTGTTACAGATGCAGTGGTTTGCTACTCTCCGGTACCACAGCTGTTAACTGAATTATTTTAATTAAAGTGACAAATCAGTTTACTTTTTGTGTGTTCACCACTGAACATTGGTGTGACCAGTGGAGCAGGTTATTTTACTGCATCAACAAGTCTGAGAAAAAGTTTGGCAGAGATCAGAAAGGTTTAGCAGGTAGCTGTCATAGTGATGACCTGCACCTGTCAGCCAGTATCTGGAATCCCAGGGGTAAGGGTCTTGCTGCCCCTATAGTGCCTTTTTAGGCATGGTTCAAATGACAAATTCACCACCGTAACAGGGACAGGCAAGCAAAAGCTGAGGATAATGCTACTCAATGCTAGAAGTCTAAATCTCAAAATGCACTCACTCGAGGCACTCCTTAAAATGGAGAACATCGATATCTGTGCAGTGATGAGACCTGGTTCAAGGCTCTAGAGAGCACCCCTGCATTACCAGGGTATAACTCATACCACACTTTTCGGCCATCTAACCTGGACACCAAAGGCGGAGATGTGTCCATATTCATTAAGGATATCCACACCTCCAGGCTAGTTGCGCAGCATAATGCATCCAAGGTTATCCAAGTGCAGCTAACTCTGGACAAAACTGCAATCCAAATTGTAGCTTGCTACAGATCCCCCACCATGCCCCAGGATTCCCACTCCTCTTTTCTTGATATACTAGAAAATATTAGGGTTCAACCAAACACCCTAATAAGGGGTGATTTCAGCTATCCCACCATTAACTGGGAAAAATACTCATGTACCAGCTCCTTTGCTCAATGCTTTCTGGAATTCATAAATTCCAATGCCCTGAATCAACTTATCCACACCCCCACCAGGGGCAACAATATCCTAGACCTAGTCATTAGCAACATGAGTGACCGGTGTTCCACACCTGGTCAACTCCTCGGTCAGATCCGACCATAAGCTAATCACCCTAGATATCCACATCACGCCCTCACCCACCTTTAAGGAAACCACGGTAAAACATTTCTCCAAAACCAACTTCATGCCTCTTAAGACAGAAGTGGTGAACTTCATGACACCCATGCAGATGGACAATACAGTTATGACTGCTGAATCCTGCACAAATGCACCTCTATAAGCACTTACACGAGTGCATGGCTCGTGCTATCCCATACAGAACCAAGATTCTATCCACCAAAAAAAGGAAGCTAATCTGGTGGTCCCCTGCCATAAACAAGCTCTACAACAGAATGAAGAAACTGTTGCAAAAGAGAGTAAAGTCCCGTGAGTGGAGGAGCTCCCTGGTCAGCCTCAGTAAGAAGGTGAGATCCTTTATGAGATCCTCCAAAGCTACCTACGAAAACAAAATTGCCAGTGATTCTAAGGGCAACCACAAAGCATTCTATAGCTATGTCAAGAATCTCAGTGGCAACACCCAGATCTGCTTTGAGTTTTACAGCATCCATAGGGACCGGACAACACCCCAGCTGCTTTTTTACACAAACTTAGCCTGATGAGCCTGGACTGCAAGGCCATGGAACGTATCATCATGGAACTCATAAACAAAGACATTGGTAACCTCCACCTAAACACACTGTTCAACCTCAGCCTCTCCACAGGCTATGTGCCCATAGAATGGCACACAGCAACGGTTATTCCGCTCCACAAAGGAGGGGCCACAACTGACCATGGTAACTATTGCCCCATAAGTCTGACTAGCCTGGTCTGCAAGGCAATGGAGCACATCATCATGGAACTCATTAACAAAGGCATTGGGAACCTCCATACACTTGACCAGACCCAGTTCAGCTTTGTTAAGGGCAGATCATGCCTACTAAACCGGGTTGACTTCTTCGAGACAGTCAACAAGGTCATAGATGAGGGGAAGGTAGTTCACACTGCCTACCTTGACCTCGCCAAGGCTTTTGACACAATTCACCACTCAGGAATTATAGAAAAACTCACCAGCCTAAACATAAACCCCTACATCACGAGATGGGTTGCCATCTGGCTTACAGAGAGAGCTCGCATGGTAAGAATAGCGGGCTCCAGGTTCGACTGTAAACCAGTCACAAGTGGTATCCCACAAGGCTCGGTCCTGGGACCCCTACTGTTCAGCATATACTTCTCAGAAGTACAGGCAAACACAGGAGGACTATGGCTAACCAAGTTTGCCGATGACTGCAAACTGGGAGCCATAATTATCTCTCCGGCTGACACAAACATTCTCCAAAAGGGTCTTACTGAGATGGACACTTGGTGTCAAAGTCATAGTCTCAAGCTAAATGCCAAAAAATGCATAGTCATCCCCGTTTGGGAAAAACAAAACACCCATGAATTACCACTTAGGTGGCAGCCCCCTTAATACAGAAGTGGTAATAAGAGATCTGAGGACACAGGTAGATAGTAATCTCTCCTTTGACAATCATATTGCCAAAGTAGTTAGGAAATCCTTCTGTGTAGCCCATCTAATTACTAAAGGGTTTGCATCTAGAAACAGAGGTTGTAGTGCCAGTCTACTTGTCACTCATCAGACCCATCAAAGAGTGCAATACCCCATTTGGGATGTACCTCACAAGACACTTCCAACAGCTGGAAGGACCACAAAAGTACCTCACCAAGAGGATTACTGGCCTCAAACATATGTCTTATGCAACCCGGCTGGAAAAACTCCAGCTGTACTCAGTCACATATCGCTTACTCAGAGGTGATCTCTGCCTGACTTACAAAGCCATGTCCAACTCAGAATTGATGGACATGCTCCAACTAAAGAAATCCAAGTCAATGCGAGCCACTTGCTGTAGTGAGCTAAACCTCGCCACAACAATAAATAGAACATGCTTGAGGGATGGATTCCCGTCACAGAGACTCCCCATGCTTTGGAACAAAATTCCTAACTTCATTAGGCAGAACCCCTCACTAACACACTTCAAGAGAAACCTTGACGAGTGGATGGGTAACAGCAAATACACCCCTGGAATCACGTCATTGGCTCTTCTTGACAGATGCTCAGTTAATTAATCAATGGAGCACCGAAAGCTGACACACTCTGGCTAAGCTTATAAATGCCCTCGGGCAGATAGCCTAGTACCTACCTATGAACCAAACTCTGGACCCCACCCAGTTCGGGTTTGTGAAAGGCAGATCATGCCATCTGAACCTGATCGACTTCTTTGAGGCAGTCACCAAAGCCGTAGACGAGGGTAAGGTGGTTCACACAGCCTACCTTGACCTCGCCAAGGCTTTCAACACCATCTCCCATTCTGGAATTATAGCTAAACTCACTAAACTAGGTATAAATCCCTACATCACAAGATGGGTTGCCAACTGGCTCACTGACAGAACCCACACTGTAAAAGTTGCAGACTCCAAATCTGACTTCAAACCAGTGACAAGTGGAGTACCATAGGGTTCAGTAGTGGGGCCTCTCCTGTTTGGTATCTATTTCTCTGAAGTACAGGCTGACACAGAAGGCCTCTGGCTAACGAAGTTCGCAGATGACTGCAAACTAGGAGCCATAGTAGAGTGCCCAAATGATGTGGACATCTTACAGAAAGGCCTCACTGAGACAGATGCCTGGTGTCAGAGGCATGGCCTCAAGCTCAATACCAAAAAGTGCATTGTCATCCCCTTTGGTAAAAACTCTACTAACACCGAATGTGTGATAAGAGACCTTGGGACCCAGGTGGACAGTAGTCTCTCCTTTGATTGTCACATCGCCACAGCAGACAGGAAATCCTTCTATGTGGCACACCTCATCACAAAAGGGTTCTCATCCAGGAAAAAAGAGGTCATTATTCCCCTCTACTTGGCACTCATTAGACCCATTATAGAGTACAACTCCCCTTTTGGAATGTACCTCACAAGACATCTGCAGCAGTTGGAAAGGCACAGAAGTACCTCACTAAGAGGATTACTGGCCTGAAACAGTTGCCCTACACTGACTGTCTCAAAAAACTCCAGCTTTACTCTGTAGCATATCGCCTACTCTGAGGAGATCTCTGCCTAACATATAAAGCTATGTTAAACCCATAGCTGTTGGACATGCTACACCTAAAGAAATCCCAATCCCTCCAAGCTACATGCTCTAGGGACCTAAACTTTGTCACTACAATAAACAGGACATGCTGGAGGGATAGATTCCTGTCCCAGAGACTTCCTATACTCTGGAACAAGCTACCCATCTATGTCAAGCGCAAAGTTCCTCATTGGCACACTTCAAAAAAATCTTGATGAGTGGATGAGAAATAAGAAATACACCCCGGGGATCACTTTTGTGGCTCTACTCCTTTACAATATTCATTGCTTCAATTTCAATCAGTGTAGTGATTCCATTTTCTAATAAATGTTTTTGGCAGTAAATAGCATTAAACTTGGTAAACACCTTATTAGGCAATTTAGATCCTGTGTCCCAGACTCCCAGCCCAAAAGAATTACTTCTTTAGGTACAACCTTTTGCCCCCCCCCCCCTCAACATTTCTGATAAAGAACTCTGTAGAGATTTTTTTAAATCAGCCAACTTATTACACTCAAAAAAAAAAAAAAAAAAACAAAGAACATGTTCTGATTTCCAAAATACATTGAGGGATTGTGGGTTTTTTTTTTTTTTTTTTTCTTGCCTACGTCATTGTGCTAAAAGTTTTTGTGGTCTGGATTTATCAAAAAATAGGTGCTTAATATTAACCTTTTTAAACTTGTGCATGTTTATCCCATATTTCCCTTTAGCACTCTGCAGTTGCTCCTCTTCTTATTCTGTGAGCTTCCCCTCATTCTGCAGTCCCTCTAAATAATGACCATTACTTATTTACACATCTCTGTTTTTTCTGCTCCATTTTCATTTACTCCACTGCACTGTCTAGCCCTTCTGAAGATATTCCATAATAATTCTCAAATAATTTCCACTACCCATTCCTTAAATTCCTTTCTTTTGAACAGGTAAGTAAGAAAGTGCCAGTGTCTTATTTTTACTTCTTTACCCTGCAGCTTTATCTTAATTTCTGCATGATCTGAAGTAATTATCGAATGTGGGTAAAGGCTTTCAATTAAAAACACGTGCTGGGTAAACTTTTATTTCCTCCTTAGCCTGTTCTGCATCCAAAAATGCCTTTATTCCTCCAGGAAATAAATACGCTGAAGAAAACTGAATATAGCAGCTTGAATTTCTCGCCTGCTTCTCAACAGTCTGTGATTGCTGACATAAACTTGTCTTCTGCCTGGTGTATGGTAAATAATAATTTTCCACAAATACTCTGCTGTCCTCTGTTTTTAATACTTTCCTGTCACAATGTTGTCAGGTGCACCTCTTTCTGTTGTTACGATTCCATGTTTACTAGTATATATTTTAGCTGCTTTTTCATGGCCAGGTTTGGAGCATACCCAGTATGTATCGTTTTTTTTCTTGAATTCTGCTGTGGAACACCAGTCCAATTGCTTATTTGTACTTTCATAAAATTAATACTTTAAATTAAAATCAGTCATGCGTTGTGAAAATGCATCTAATCCTATTGATATTACCTGAGTCAGACTTCATAATTCTAACATTCTTATTCTCCTCTAACATCTTTAACACAGCTTTCTCTTCCTAGCTTAGATGTTCAAATGTATTATTTATATTCAAAATAACTGTATCAAATCAGCTTCCCACATCCTGTAAAAAGAACTAAAGGAAGTTTTATTGACAGTTTAAAGACACTGGTGCTTTTAAAAACAGAATTTATACAATTTTCATTAACTTCATAACATCAGCTTCAGGTTCAGTTTTCTGGCAGCCATTTTAAATTCCATTAATGTATCCACTAGATTCATATCAGTGACAGATATAAACATAAAATCTTTAGAAAATAAGTCCAAGAGTCATTCAGAGAGACCAGTCAAACTCAACTTTAATACTTTATTTTTCCCGTGCACTGCACAACACTTTTTCTCCCAAAAATATCTAGTTTTCCCCTTCCTCTGCCTATCTTCGACCTGTTCTCCTTGTCCCTTCCATTGTTCTGCAGTGTTAGCTGCCATGACTTCTGATAGGATAGTTGGGCTACCATTCTCTCGGACTCCCGAAGGGGCAAGAACTCTACAAAGGTCAAAGATGGCCCAGTCTTCTTATGGAAGTCTGTTTTCTTTAGCCAGAATAACATTAATGACATTGTCATTCTAGAGCCTCATGTCATGGACACTGAAGAAGGCAAACTTGCAGGTGACACAACCAGTTTGTGGTTTGGGGCTAAGCAGAGTACTGAGCAGTTTTTAATATCATGGTTTAATAGGTCATAATTTGTATGTAATTTTATGGTTTGAAGCGGATTACTACAATAAGGAACTATGAACTGGTAATATATCGATATTGGAGCTTGTGGTGCTGATTTCTCTTTTGTTGCTGGCTTAATTGTTTTTTATGCACACTGAACACAGTGGAAGCACGTGCTCCCTTTCTGCAGATATGATTTATAACTAGAAATCAAACAAAGAAATCTGGGAATGTAGAAGAATAAAGTGTGAGTGTGTGTGTGTGTGTGTGTGTGCATTGTCATCACAGTGGATGTTTTCTTTTTGCCTTTTGCAGAGTGAATGGAGAATAACTCTTCACACAAGTGCAGTAATCCTTGAGTGACATGCATGTAGGAGAAGAGAGCTAGAAACAGAGCCTGATAAACAGAAACTAATTAATTAAAAAAGGTCAAAAAGTGTGTGTTCATGTGTGTGTCTTCTCATGCACATAGTGTAGTGTGATTGCATAAAGTTGTTGAAATAACAGGTATCACTTTGTCAGTCTGATTGGGAGAAGGGTTGAGTGAATATTAGAGTCCTAGGGCCCTGCCTCTTCACATGATTGCAACAGTGAAGAAAATTCCAGAGAATGTAAATGTCACATATTCTTGTACTGTATTCCATGTTACTGTTACCTAGTGCAGTTTGAGTCCCAATTTTCTGAACCAAATTTAAATCGGGTGCTAAGTTCCCTCCCTCCATTTTACAGCCTTCCATGAGTTTATTGCCCAGTTTTGATGATACCTTAAAGTAACAGTCCAGGCTTCATATTGTTGCACAAGTAGCAATCAGCACAGGGCACCCCACTCGGGCGCTGTAAATAAACTTGGGGATATAGGCATAAACCCCCTGTGTTATGAGCTGGATAACCATCTGGTTCTCAGGATCCACTAAGTTAGAATAGGGGAGACCATCTCCATAAAGAGGTTGGTCACTTGGGGAGTCGCTTAGGGTTCTGTGCTGGGTGTTCTCCTTTTTGATATCTACTTTTCTGAAGTCAAGGCCAATGTCAGTGGCCTCTGGCAACCAGTTTGCAGATGATTGCAAACTAGGAGCAGTAGTGGAACCCCCCCCCCCAAGACACTAACATCCTACAGGAAGTGCTAACACGGACAAATGACTGGTGCCAAAGCCATGGCTTAAAACTCAGTGCCAAGAAATGCATAATAGTACCCTTTAGGAAATCATCTAACCTAGGAAATGACCTCATTGATAGCACACCCCTTAAGAGCAGAACTAGTAGCCAGGGTTTTGTGTGTGTATGTAGGTAGTTACCTGGCTTTCAACCAACTTCTGTCCATGGTAGCAAGGAAGTTATTCTGTGTTGCTGAACTTAAGAGCGTGGGATGTAGGCTCAAGGAAGTTATCATTCCACTGTATTAGGCCCATCATTGAGTACAACACCCCTGTCAATATGCGCCTGATTAGGCACATGCAACAACTGGAAAGTCTACAGAAGTTCATTACAAAAAGAATACAGGCATAAACAGCATGTCCTATGCAGATTGCCTCAAAGCCATATGTCCTGCAGACTGTTGAGAAGCAAGCTATGCCCATCATACAATGCATCCTTGGATCCCAGACTGATGGACTTTTTGCATCACATAATTACTCAGTCTAAGGATTTAAATTTTGCTTGTGACATAAATGGGACACATTGGAGGGACCAGTATGTGTCTACTTCTTTAGACTGAAATTATACTCTACTGAAACTATACTCTACTGAAACTTAAGTCAGCGAGACAAATCTGCTGAAACTACAAACTACCGATTAACAAAGCACCAGACGTCTGATATTAAAACATCTCTACAGATACTCTACACATCTTAAAATTTAGAGTGAAAAACTTTCCTTTATTGATGTTTTTGCAGGGGTGCAAGCCCCCCTCGGCCTGCCAACGCCCCCCCACACATACACATCCTGCACATTTTATATACCAACTCTGAGATCGCACTACAGTATGGAAAAGGTAAGGTCCAAAAATGTGTTCAAAGTTCCTTGTTCGGTATTTCATCGTTCTGTAGTTTCTAGTTTCATTAAACTAGTTTTGGCAGATTTCTCTTACTGATTTAAGTTTCAGTAGAGTGTAATTTCGGTGTGCAGGAGTAGACCCATCTCGGAGAATTCTCCCTCTCTGAAACAGGCTCCCTGTCTGTGTGAAGCAGAGCTGTTTCCTAGCCCATTTCAAGAGAAACCTGGACCAGTGGATCAGAAATTGGAAATACCTTCTGGGTCTAGCAGCTATACTTCTAACGGACAGAGGCAGCCTGTAAATCTTGCTGTAGCTTACATATATACCTTAAAATAACTTGTAAGGCACATAAACGTGTGGGATATAATTGGGATGCTTATCTAAGCTTATAAAGGCCCCATTGGTCATCTAGCGTAGTACACACCCATGACTACTACAACCTTTTTGAGCAGACAAGAGGCTTGGAAAGGGATTGAATATTCAAAATAGACAACCTAGGAAACAGCTGTTGTCACTGTTAACCCTAACATTGCTAGAATTATCAAATGGTGGCTAGCCCAAACTGAAGATGAGGAAGCATGTATTCATATAATGTCGTGAATGACATGGCCTTCCTTAACAAACAGTGGATCACAGATGATTAAAATTTTGTATGAGCCGTGTATGTACGTACACACACACACACACACACACACACACACACACACACACACACACACGTAAACAGCTTATAAGATAGGGTGAGACCCAGGAAGCAATTTGTCCACAGCTTTCTTTGCCTTACCCCAGTTGGAATTTTAGAGAGTGGCCTCTTCAGTATCTGTTGTTTTGGTCAAACACTTCACTATACTTTAATTTTCAAGCAATATATTCAAATAAATTATGTGCGTAGAATTTGCTGCACTGTGTGGGTTGACCAGGCCAGTGTATGTACAGAAAAAAAAAAATTAAAAAAACATAAATAATAATGCACACTATCTGCTACCCTACCCTTCTCATGTAATCATTTTCAACAGAGACTTGAACTTCACATTAATTTCATTGCTAATTTGCTTGCAGTGGCAGTATATAGAGATTTGGTTCAGTACCTCGCAGGATACATTTAAAATAACTACTTTAGCTTAACACAGTAGATGGCACTGTCTTCAGTTTAGGTTATTTCAACTCCTTAAATTATTACTTAGTAAAATATTTAACATGGGCTGTTCCACTTTTCAGTGATTCCCCTCAAGGGCTGTCCACTCTTCATGGTTATTGTACTGCAGTGTGCCAGACTAAACTGCAAAACCCAGTACCACTGACTTTATGGTAGATTTGGTTGGTTAAATATTCATGTAATCGTAACGTTGCAATATAGAAATTTATCAGTCTGAGCTGTTCTGTTTTTTTATTCAGTAAATTCATAGTACCACACTGGGCCTACTATATGAGTAAATAAAATATCCAAAGAAAGGTACAATGCATAATCAGGTTTAAATTATTAGAAAAGGATTAGCAGTGAAAGAATAGTATTTTAAATGATGTAGTTACTTTTTGGTGAATTATCCCACTTCTCGGACAGCAGAACAAGTTTAATGATGGACACCACCAAACCTCTGCACAGGCTCCAAACTCTGTCGACAGCATGATACCTTCAGAGAAACAAGAGGGTGATCTCTTATGCTCATGTCTTTTCCCTTCTAGAGAAACACTTGACTAGTGCAACAGATCACTTTGTGATAGGTGGTGGACCACAAAAAAGGTTTTTAAGCGCATCTGTCATCTTTAGTTACTACTACATGCATGTTCAGTGACATTTCCTGTTTCCTTTCTTTTAGCTTTATGGATAATGACAGAGTTGTATATAAATAAACAGAAGTTTGTCAGCTGTGACATTGCAGTCTTAAAGCTCTGTACTATGTGGTGCTTGTCAGTTTACAGACCTCTTGTTAATAAAGCCACTGGTTTAGCTGTTATAATTGAGTATGATTACATAATGATACCTAGAAACACCTATTCAACCTGTGTAAATAACCAGTGCTAGTATCATTGTGTGAAATGTAGTGATTTGTGTAAATAACATTATTGTAAAAACACAAGTTTAGCAATTAATCAAAGGCAATACACAGTTGTATGCAGAGCTCATTGTTAATGGAGCCACCTACAGAAGATGCAGCAAGCCTAGCAGCCAACAAATTCAGCTCCAACTTTACCCCTCTCTCCCTCAGGAAATACCAAAAAATGTAATTCCCCCTGCTGTCACTAGAGAACAGGTCCTTAATGCTCTCTCTCTAACGCCAAGTACACTGCATGAATGGGCATAGACAGTATCCCAGGATGCCTTCTAAAGAGCATGAAACATGACCTTATCTGACCCTGTGGAATTGCTGTTTAACTGTAGTCTTCAAACAGGCTTCATGCCTCATGAATGGAGAGTAGCAACAGTCATCCCTCTGCACAAAGATGGGCCATCTACAGACCCATAAGTCTCACTTGTTTCGTAAGCAAAACCATGGAAAGAATTGTCATGGAAATTATCAGTAATGATACAGAAAACCTCCAGACAGTGGACCCAACACAATTTGTTTTTGGCAAAGGCAGGTCCTGCCTACTCAACCTGGTAGCCATCTTTGAGAAGGTAACCAAAGCAATGGATGAGGGCAGAATGGTTCACACTGCCTACTTTGACTTGGCCAAGGCATTTGACACAGTACTCCGCTCAGGCATTTTTGACAAACTCAAAGAGGTTAGGTACAAACTCTTATGTCACCTGGTGGATAGCCAGCTGGCTCAAAGACAGGACTCAAAGTTAAGAGGTGGAGAATCCACCTCTACAAAAAAGCCAGTCACAAGCAGAGTTCCTCAGAGATATGTCCTGGAACCGCTGCTTTTTGGCATTTACTTTTCTGAAGTCACAGCCAAAGCCAGTGGCATCTGGCTGACTTAATTATCAGATGGTTACAAATTAGGAGCCGTCATTGAATCCCTCACTAACATAGATGTTCTCCAGGAAGGGCTGACACTGACAAATGGCTGGTTTCGGAGCCATGGCCTAAAACTAAATGCCAAGAAATGCATAATAGTATTCTTCAGGAAATCATCCACCCCTGGTAACTATCATATTAACAACCCGCCCCTGAGAGTTGACCCAGTGGTTGGGGACTTGGGGGACACACATAGCTAGTAATCTAACCTTTGACCTTCACATGTCCACAGTAGTGAGGCAATCATTCTATGTTGTGCAGCTTGCAAACAAAGGTATGGTTTCTGGGTCCAATTAAGTGATTCCCCTCAAGGGCTGTCCACTCTTCATGGTTATTGTACTGCAGTGTGCCAGACTAAACTGCAAAACCCAGTACCACTGACATTATGGTAGATTTGGTTGGTTAAATATTCATGTAATCGTAACGTTGCAATATAGAAATTTATCAGTCTGAGCTGTTCTGTTTTTTTATTCAGTAAATTCATAGTACCACACTGGGCCTACTATATGAGCAAATAAAGTATCCAAAGAAAGGTATAATGCATAATCAGGATTAAATTATTAGAAAAGGATTAGCAGTGAAAGAATAGTATTTTAAATGATGTAGTTACTTTTTGGTGAATTATCCCACTTCTCGGACAGCAGAACAAGTTTAATGATGGAAACCACCAAACTTCTGCACAGATTCCAAACTCTGTCGACAGCATGATACCTTCAGAGAAACAAGAGGGTGATCTCTTATGCTCATGTCTTTTCCCTTCTAGAGAAACACTTGACTAGTGCAACAGATCACTTTGTGATAGGCGGTGGACCACAAAAAAGGTTTTTAAGCGTATCTGTCATCTTTAGTTACTACTGCGTGCATGTTCAGTGACATTTCCTGTTTCCTTTCTTTTATCTTTATGGATAATGACAGAGTTGTATATAAATAAACAGAAGTTTGTCAGCTGTGACATTGCAGTCTTAAAGCTCTGTACTATGTGGTGCTTGTCAGTTTACAGACCTCTTGTTAATAAAGCCACTGGTTTAGCTGGCATAATTGAATATGATTACATAATGATACCTAGAAACACCTATTCAACCAGTGTAAATAACCAGTGCTAGTATCATTGTGTGAAATGTAGTGATTTGTGTAAATAACATTATTGTAAAAACACAAGTTTAGCAATTAATCAAAGGCAATACACAGTTGTATGCAGAGCTCATTGTTAATGGAGCCACCTACAGAAGATGCAGCAAGCCTAGCAGCCAACAAATTCAGCTCCAGCTTTACCCCTCTCTCCCTCAGGAAATACCAAAAAATGTAATTCCCCCTGCTATCACTAGAGAACAGGTCCTTAATGCTCTCTCTCTAACGCCAAGTACACTGCATGAATGGGCATAGACAGTATCCCAGGATGCCTTCTAAAGAGCATGAAACATGACCTTATCTGACACTGTAGAATTGCTGTTTAACTGTAGTCTTCAAACAGGCTTCATGCCTCATGAATGGAGAGCAGCAACAGTCATCCCTCTGCACAAAGATGGGCCATCTACAGACCCATAAGTCTCACTTGTTTCGTAAGCAAAACCATGGAAAGAATTGTCATGGAAATTATCAGTAATGATACAGGAAACCTCCAGACAGTGGACCCAACACAATTTGTTTTTGGCAAAGGCAGGTCCTGCCTACTCAACCTGGCAGCCTTCTTTGAGAAGGTAACCAAAGCAATGGATGAAGACAGACTGGTTCACACTGCCTACTTTGACTTGGCCAAGGCATTTGACACAGTACTCCACTCAGGCATTTTTGACACACTCAAAGAGGTTAGGTACAAACTCTTATGTCACCTGGTGGATAGCCAGCTGGCTGAAAGACAGGACTCAAAGTAAAGAGGTGGAGAGTCCACCTCTACAAAAAAAGCCAGTCACAAGCAGAGTTCCTCAGAGATATGTCCTGGAACCGCTGCTTTTTGGCATTTACTTTTCTGAAATCACAGCCAAAGTCAGTGGCATCTGGCTGACTTAATTAGCAGATGGTTACAAATTAGGAGCCGTCATTGAATCCCTCACTAACACAGATGTTCTCCAGGAAGGGCTGACACTGACAAATGGCTGGTTTCGGAGCCATGGCCTAAAACTAAATGCCAAGAAATGCATAGTAGTATCCTTCAGGAAATCATCCACCCCTGGTAACTCTCATATTAACAGCCCGCCCCTGAGAGCTGACCCAGTGGTCAGGGACTTGGGGGACACATATAGACAGTAATCTAACCTTTGACCTTCACATGTCCACAGTAGTGAGGCAATCATTCTATGTTGTGCAGCTTGCAAACAAAGGTATGGTTTCAGGGTCCAATGAAGGCATTGTTTAACTGTATTCTGCATCCATTAGACCTGTCATTGAGTACAGTACCTCCTTTGGTATATACCTACCCAGGCATATTCAATAATTGGAATGTCCCCAGAGGTTCCTCACTTAGAGTACAGGGCATAAGTAACATGTCCAGTGCAGACTGCCTCAAGGCCCTATCCCTGTATTCTGTCTCCTACAGCCAGTTGAGGAGTAATTTATGCGTGGCATACAAAGCATTGTCAGACCCCACTCTGATGGACCTCCTGCTTATCCACAAAACACACAGCACCAGAATTACCCATTCTAAAGACTTAAACCATGCCTGTGATATAAATAGGACCTAATGGACAGACAGGTATGTATCCCAGAGACCGTCTCTTCTCTGGAACATGCTCCCCATCCATGTGAAGCAGAATTCGTCCGTAACCCAATTTGAGTATATCTTGGACAGTTGGATGGAGAACAGAAAAATTCATTCCTGTTTGGCACCTATGTCTTTAATGGACACAGCCTATAAATGGGTTTAACTCCCAGGCCACTGCTTATACTTATCAAGGGTACCAGAACTTGTCAGAGATTTGGGATGCAGGGCTAGGCTTAAAAAGTTCCTTGTGGTCATTAGCCTAGTAAACACCTATGAACCTATAAATTATTGATTGGTGTTAGTGATAGTATCCTTATACAGAATACAGTGATTTATGCAGATCATTTATCCATCCACAACCCCTTTTTTCCACAAGGGGTTGATGTCACTTCAACAGGGCAGTCATCTAGAGCCAAGGGTTACACCACCGGGTGGTTAGCCATGCAGTGGTAGATCTTCCACAGCACACATGCACATGCACACACATATGGTCAATTTAGAGTGTCCATTCCACCTGAAGCACCTTGAGGAAACCCACATGATCACGGGGAAGATTTGCTAACTTCACACACAAGTCGCTCCAGCCAAAAATCGAAACAGGGAACCTCTTGCTGTGAGGCAACTACTATCCACTGTGCCACTGTACAAACCTGTTCATTTAAAACTGCAAGTGTGGTAGCTATTGAGATTTAAATGTTTGTTTGAAATGTAACTTAAGAGGGTAATCTGTTTTGTAAATGTTCTTATGAAAAGTTGTTATTGCCTGCTGATCTGGGTCTTGTCTGAAAATGGATTTGGACTACTGCACTTGCATAGTTCACAAAAGAAAGTAACTTCTCCAGTCTCTCAGTAAAGCAGTGCTGTCGAAAACTCAGTCATCCCTTTTCCTCAATAACCCTCCATCATTCAGGCTACAAGCCAAATCCAGAACTTACTCCTCTCAAGCTTCATGGAGTAGATCCTCTAGAAGCTCACTTATTCTAACTGTTGTCCTCACTGATTTGAGGAGAGGATCTTGGAGCCTGATTTCCTTTCTTTGTGAACTTCATGTGTTTACTCTCAGTGTTGTTCACTGAAACATTTAAACATGTCATCTAGCATACAAATTTTCATACTGGACAAACATACACCAGCTTATAAGCCAGTATCCTTTTAGATGGGTTTCACCTACCTGCATTATACCTCACAGCATGTGCTTTGCACCAGTTCTGCAGCATTTGTGAACTGGGTACCTTAGTCTCAGTCCTTTTTAGTGACAGCACATCTAAACAAATATTTGAATGTCTGTTGTCTAGTGTTTTTAGTATGCAAACTGTTCTGTAGTGACTGTATTCCTATCTTTGTTAGCTATCCCTTAGTTAAATGTGGCTGGCTTTCTGTCTGTGCTATTTGCTATGTTGGTGTTCAGTTAAAATAGGAAGTTAATTTTGATGAATAGCTGGTACGTTACTACAGACATAGTTAATTTTGATGAATAGCTGGTATGTTACTACAGACATGGGGCATTCATATTTGCTGCTGAGGAAGTATTTTTGCTGAAAGCAGCTATGTGCCAATGCTCAGCTCCTGGAAACACGTTGGTCATAGAAGGGGAAATTCCCTTTCCTTGTGGTGCAGCAGCCTTGGCAATAATTATATAAGTAAGAGTGCAAGTGCCCCCCCCACCACCACCTCCACTCACACACACAGAAACCCAACATTTGATTTCCAGTTCATTTGCAGATAAGTGACATTTTATTGAATGGCTATGAAAATGTCCTAAGACCATGTTGCCAGTGATCTGGATTTGGCTTGTAGCCTGTATGATGGAGGGTTATTGAGGAAAAGGGATGACTAAGTTTTCGACAGCACTGCTTTACTGAGAGACTGGAGAAGAATGAGGTGTGTTGGTGATTTCATCTGGTAGTGGCTATGAAATTTGGTGCACGGAAGCCTTTAAAAGATTTTGAATGGATATGCAGAAGTTATGCAAGCACTTGCCTATATTCCTTCATATTCATATCCACACACCTGCAGGCTTCCACTATACCTGCCATAGTGTGTCTATATGATGTTCATCAAACTGATCAATGCCGCAGTAGCCTTGGCTATATGTATCCTGCCAAGGATATAACAGCCAGACAGCTTCCAAAGGTTTAGGGCAACTTCCAGTCACCCAAACTGTCAAGCAGCTCAAGCTGAGCTGAGTAAAAGACAGGGTGGGTGCAAAGCCCTTCAGAGCTTTACTGCTGCCAAAGAGTACACTCCTCTGAGGCTTTTGAGGGTCATGATTGGCTTGTGCTTTCCTTTGCTGGGCAGATAGGTTCCCTTTATGGAAAAAAAAAACTTACATTTTCTTATATTTATTGATGATTCATTACTTTCTGCTTCAGGAAAGTTATTTTAAAGCTAGGAGTGTTGTGCTTTAAAGGACTGTCTCGAGACTGTAATGTACTTTTGAACAAAGCACTCATTTTTTCTGTCAGTTTAAAAGTAGTGTTAACTAACAGAAAACATTTTCTGTAGCAAAATTGTTTATTTTTCCTAGGTGGGATTGGCATAGTGTTGGAAAGTGCTCTTTACTGTGCTTTTTCTGTCAAAAAAAGTAACTTTTGTGGACTGGTAGTTTTACCTGCATTTGCTTCTCCTCTTCCCCAGAAAAGAAGCACCATTTTCAGCTTGACCATGGAACAAACTACAGATCCTATGGTCAGGCCTTCTTCAGCCTGAAAAAGAAAAAGTTAAGCAAACAGCCATTGCCACCACAGCAGCCTAGCAATTTGCCTCAGCCACAGATGGCGTCAGCGGAGTATACTCTTTGGCAGCATTAAAGCTCTGAAGGGCTTTGCACCCACCCTGTCTTTTAGTCAGCTCAGCTCGAGCTGCTTGACAGTTTGGGTGACTGGAAGTTGCCCTAAACCTTTGGAAGCTCAGTGGGTAAGGGAGAGCCACTCATGTCAGTCCTGAGGGAGAACAGGGAAGGTTTCCGTGTTGTGCCACAATACTGTGCTTATACCTGGGCAAGCAGCTGCTGCTATTAGTAACATGGTTTGCCCCATTTTTCCTCTTAAAAAGAAATAGAAAACCAAGCATGTATCTACTCCTCCTCAAATTTAGACAGGAGTAGTTTACTGGGTCTTTCTCAGGGTTTAATTTAGGCTGTTGATCCTTAGGTAGTTTCTGCTAAAACAAAGAGGGATTCTGTGTTGCTGAAGAGATTCAACATTCGGAATCCAAACAGGAAAATGCAGAGATGGAGTCATGTTTTATCCATCAGATTTCTGTTTCAGGTGCCGATGAGAGCTCAATTTCTGATTCTCCCTGTGTTTTTTTTTTCTCTGACACTATTGCTAGAATGTTCCATTGTTTTTGTTGGAGAACACTGAGGATTCTCAGTCAATGAGATGTTACAGAAGGATTTTCCAGAACCTATACTCATTCCTCCAATTCTGCCAGCATTAGAGGATGTGTGTACTACTGTCTGCAATTTTCCTGTTAGTCAACCAGCTGCTGCTTAAAAGATAGGATATATAAAATTCCACAGTATTTTAAAATTTTATACACTATTCCCAAACCTTACCCAACAGCTGTAGCCTTACTTGATCCCACTGATGCTAAGCAGTCAGTTAATTCCAAACCTACTCTTCTGATAAGGATAGGAAAATTATTAATAGGTATGGAGAAAGTGTATACTTCTGCAACTTCGATTTTCAGAATTTTGAATTGTCAGGGTCATATGTTAGTTTGTTCAGACAAATTGTGAAAATATGAGAAATGTGTTATCAGCAATTTCTTCTTGTGAAGAAAAACATCTTTAAATAATTTTATTTTGCATAGGTCACTACCTATTATTTGCAGTATGTGTATGACTCTGTTGATATCTCTTCCAGGGCTATGGCCACTAGTACTGCTTTATGGAGGTTTGCATGGCTGCATTCTCAAAACCTTTCAGATGATCAAATTTTAAATTCTACCTTGAATATTAATTGTGTTTGTCCCCTCTGCTGCAGAGGTGATCAAAACGTGTGATGAAAGGAACAAGCTTGATCCATGTAATCTCTACGATTTTTCAGGCCTCCTTTTCCAAATTGTCCAAGGGATTTTGCCTCCTCTTTCATTTTTGGCAGAAAACAGAATAAACCTTCTCAACAGAATTCAAGGAAACAGATGTTTAAGAAGGAATGGCAAGGGAGTTCCAAAAAGGAGTTTGTAACCTCCCATTACAAAGAACAGTCCAATATGTCTGAATGAGTATTTTAGACTCCTTGTGAACCACTCCCACAGTGGCTCCTTTTTCTTCCAGCAGGTCTCAATCTCCATTTTTCTCTTTGGCAACAGTTTGCTTCAGACAGATGGGTTCTCAATTTAGCTCCTCCCAAGGACAGGACACACTGGAACAAGGGATTCCTGGTTGATGCCATAGTTGTGATGGCAGCCACCAAGAAAGAGCCTGCAGAACAGAGCTCTTCTGTCCATCCCCCTAACAGGGAGTTCAGGGCCTTGGACAGATTTGGAAAGCAAATGTTTGCTTCATTGACTTTTGCCTTCTGGTCGCTGAATTACCTGGAACATTTTACAATATTACAAAACAGATTTGATGAAAGAAATTTCCAAATGTCTTTCTTAGCCCATGTCTGCTGATGGCCAAAGTAGAGTCTCATCATAACTGGCTGCCCTGCAGTTGATTTCTAAGGTGTCCATGAGGTGGATTTTCCATGAACTGGAAGGTACCTCATGAGCTGTGGGTTCAGGCATAGCCATTAGGAGATATGCCTGGATGAGACTGTGTGATTTTGCGGAGCCCTTTAAGTCTTTCTTCATCAATGCTCCCTTTGATGGGTCTTCCTTATTTGGCTGCAAGGTAAAGGACACGCAGTCTAGATGTGAGCAAGAGGGAAAGACCCTGTCTGCTATGGGCATGCATTTTTCTACTCCTCAAAGGCCTTGAGTTCATAGTTTACAAGGCTAATGACCACAAGGGCCTTTTTAAGTCTAGCCATGAATCCCAAATCTCTAACGAGTTCTTATACCCTTGATAAGTGTAAGCATGGGCCTGGGAGATTAACCATTTACAGGTTACCTGTTTGCATCAGAGACATAGGTGCCAAACCACGGATGAATTTCTGGTTTCCCATCCAGTTGTCCAAGTTGCATTTGAATTGGACTAGGGAGGAACTCTGCTTCACATGAATGGGGAGCCTGTTCCATAGATGGGGTAGTCTCTGGGATGCATACCTATCTGTCCAGTAGGTCCTATTTATATCACAGGCAAGGTTTAAGTCTTTAGAATGGGTAATTCTGGTACTGTTTGTTTTGTAGATATGCAGGAGGTCCATAAGAGTGGGTTCTGACAATGCCCTGTATGCCAGGCATAGATCTCCCCTTACGCCCTGTATTCTTTTTGTGAGGAATCTCTGTGGGCATTCCAGTTGTTGGATATGCCTGGTTAGGTACATACCAAAGGGGGCATTGTACTCAATGCTAGATCTGATGAATGCTGAGTACAGTGGAACAGTTATTTCCTTGGACTTAGATGCCATACCTTTGTTTATAAGTTATGCAACATAGAATGATTTCCTCACCAGTGTAGATGTGATGATCGAAGGCTAGATTACTACCTATGTGTGTCCCTAAGTCCCTGACTGCTGGGTCAACTCTAAGGGGTGTGTTGTCAATATGATAGTTACCAGGGATAGATGACTTCCCAAAGGATACTATTATGCATTTCTTAGCATTTAGTTTTAGTCCATGCCTCTGACACCAGTTGTTTGTCTGTGCCAGCCCCTCCTGGATAACATTTATGTCAGCGTGAGATTCAATGACCGATCATAATTTGCAATCATCTGCAATTTTAGTCAGCCAGAGACAACTGACATTGGCCTTGACTTCTGAGAAGTAAATGCCAAAAAGGAGCAGTCCAAGGATTGATCCCTGATGGACTCCACTTTTGACAAGCCTTTTTGTAGGGGTGTCCTCCCCAATTCTAATTTCCTGGTTCCTGTTTGTGAGCCAGTTGGCTTTCCAGTGGATGATATATGGGTTTGTACTTAGCCTCTTGAGTTTGTCATCAATGCCTGAGTGGGTTATTTTGTCAAATGCCTTGTCCAGGTCAAGGTAGGCAGTGTGAACAATTTTGCCCTCATCCATTGCTTTGGTGACCGTCTCAAAGAGTCCACCAGGTTGAGTAGGCATGATCTGCCCTTTACAAAACCTGGGTTGGGTCCAGTGTCTGTAGGTTTACTATCTCTCTCTTGATCATCCCCATGAGAATTCTTTCCATGGCTTTACATATAAGACTAGTGAGACTTATGGGTCTGTAGTTTCCAGGATCTGTAGATGGCCCATCTTTGTGCAGAGGAATGACTGTTGCCTTTTTCCATTCATGAGGCCTGTTTGGAGGCTACAATTAATTAGTAATTCCAGAGGCCCTAATAGGTCATATTTCATGCTATTTGGAGGGCATCCTGGGATACTGTCTGGGCCCATTGATGCATTAAAGACCTGTTCCCTAGTGATAGTAGGGGGGAGTTACATTTGATGATATTTCCTGAGGGAAGGTTGAGGGGGAAAGACTTTGAGGTTGCTGACATAGCTAAAGAATGTTTTGTGGTTGTTCTTGACCTGGGAGACCAAACTTACCTCAAATTTGGCTTTGTTAGACTTTTATTTGTCCTCTGAGTTGTTTTAGTTTAGTTTAATGAGAGTGCTTTACCTCCTAATTTTTGCCATGATTTTCTTCCTCCTGTTATACATCCGATTGATTTT
Source organism: Protopterus annectens (assembly GCF_019279795.1). NCBI lineage: Eukaryota > Metazoa > Chordata > Ceratodontiformes > Protopteridae > Protopterus > Protopterus annectens. Next base: position 598,213,578 of record NC_056726.1, read on the forward strand.
GTGATTCCAGCAGAGAAGCTTGTTTTTTTTTAGTTAGTTCTGTACTTCCTCCTGGTGGGTACAGCTGCATCTATGTAGCCATTAACATGCTTGTACATGTTTTTTTTTAACATTTCTGCATAGGCAGAATTGTTCTCGACGTTTATAGGGGCGTGAAATGTTGCCAGGTTCTCAATCGCAGGAGGTTAGCCTTAGAATAGTTCCTGAATATTCCTAGTTTAGCTGGGGTCCAGGTTTTATTTTTACTTCAGTGGAGACAATTTTGTGGTCTGACCTTACAAGGGAAGGCATTAGAGTAGGGGGTGTGCAGCACTCTCCCATATTAGTGAGGACCAGATCCAGTGTAGTTGCACCCCTGGTTGGTGTATTGACTGTCTGGTCTACAAAATCCTGGAATTTCTGTGCGTGTACATTTGATATTGTATAGGATTCCCAGTTAATAGTGGGGTAATTAAGGTCACCCATGAATATGGTATTGGGTTAGTTGGTTAGTGTTTCTAATAAGTTTAAGTCAGGAATTAAATTAGGAAATCAACGGGGATGTAGAAAAATGTAGGTTCATAAATCCCAGGCTCCTTTTCAAGACTCCTTTGGAGTTCGTTCTCCTGGGGCAGGGGGGAAGACTCAAACTGAAGATGTCCCCTTGTGGCAGAGGTAGCCCACAGAAGCAGGGCTTCTGGGATTCCTTCTTGGACAAGCCCTCCCAGTGCTCCTGAAGGGAGGCCCGACTGTTACCCACTGGGGGCAGGGGGGCATTTGTCTCTGCATGAAAGGGCCTGGCTATCTATGATAAAAGATTCCTGGGTGCAGAGAATTATATCCAGAAGTTATATGATACCATTTTTCCTAATTCCTCCTGCAAAAATGAAAAGGATCCCTGATGTTCCAGCCAGTCAGAGCAGCACCTGGAATAGAAAAGCTCCTAGGAAAAAGAGTCGTCCAGGAGGTTCCCCCAGACCAGAGTGAATCTGGGACCTATTCAGGATTCGTCTTGGTGCTAGAAAAGTCAGGGGATTGAGACCAATTATGGAGCTCAGCAAACTAAATCCATTTGTGCAATATTCAAGGTGCCGGATGGTCATCGTTCAGTCTATTTTGCCTCTGCTGCAAAATAACAATTAGATTTGCTCACTAGATCTTCAGGATGCGTATTATCACATTGAAATGTACAGGTGCTCCAGAAGATAGCTGTGCTTCTGGCTGGGAGCCAGTCATTACCAGTTAAGAACACTGCCCTTTGGTCTCACAACAACCCCCAGGGTGTTTACCAAATACATGGCAGTGGTAGCAGCTCACTTGAGACTGACATTCAGAGTGTTTCTGTACCTAGATGACTGGTTCCTAATTACCTCAACCGGACATTTTCTCCTACAGGCAAGGGACTGCTTGCTCCAGTTGTTTCCATCTAGGCATCAGTCAGTTACAAAAAATTACAACTCACACCTACTCAGAGTCTGGAGTTCATAGGTGCTCATCTGGACACCGTCAATCATAGCAATAGCATCACTTCCTACTGCTTAAATCCAGACACTCAGATCCCAGGTCATGAATGTAGTATAAAATTCTTCTCTTCTCCACGACTAATTGTGCAAGCACTGGGATTCATAGCAGCTGTTATCAGCCTCATTCCTATGGCCAGATTTCATATTTGAATACTTTAATGGGCCTTGTGAACCCAGTGGTCCATTCTTCAACATCCTTTACCTGCTCCAGTCAAGATCACACAAGCATGCAAAAGGTATCTTTTTTGGTGGATGCATTTGAATGAACTTTACAAAGGACGTTCTTTTGTTCTCCCCTTGCCCACAGCCATGGTGCACACGGATGCCTCCCAACTGGGGGGGGGGACACTACTTGGGAAGGATAGTCCAGGGTACATGGTCCCCTTAAGAGGCCAAAACACATGTCAGTGTCTTAGAAATGAGAGCAGTTCTTCTAGCATCACATGCCCTTCAAGATGTTCTCCCATCTGGGACAATTACTATTCAGAAGGACTTGTCAGTAGTCTGGTATCAACAAACAGGAAAGAACTAGGTATTATCCGCTTTGTGAAGAAGCAGTGAGAGTGTGGCAATGGGTGATCTCTTCCAGACTCTTTTTAATAGCAATGTACATTCCAGGGAAAACAGCATGTTTGCAGACAAACTGAGCAGGTCCATTCTGATGCCTCACAAGTGGTCTCTTAATGTGAAAGTAGCAGAGAGCATTTTCAGTCAATGAGGCTAGCCTCATTTTATTCCTCCAACGAGGAGTAACTGAGAGATGTTGTAGAGCACGATTGGCCCTCTGGTCTTTTACTAACAGCTGCCTCTCATTCCCAAATTTCTACAGAAAGCATGTCAGTTGAAGAGCAAATTTTTCCTCATTGTTCCCTTTTGACCTGTTCAGATTTGTTTCCCCTTTCTCTGGCCTCACCTCCTACATCTGTCTTGAATTCTGAATCTAACTCCTGACCTCCTGTCTCACCCACCAGGGATGACTCATCCAGACATAACAGGCCTCAAACTGACCACATGTTTTCTCCAGTTCCGTTGATTGCTGGACAACCGAGGCTCTCCTCCCCGCTCCTTCATATTCTGTTACTGCCTCAGAAAACTTCTACTAGAAGGATTTACAAAAATAAATGGAAGAAAATAGCATTCTGGGCCCTTAACAGGGATCTGGACCCCCTTTCTGCCCCTGTACTGGCTGTACTTGAATTTGTAGCTTCAATTTCTCAGAGGGCGCCAAGTTTTCTACTGTTAAGGTTGGCTGCCATTTTAAATTTCTACATAGGTAAAAATAACGCCGTCTTAGCTTCTTCTAAATTATGTAAAGCTTTTCACAAAGGGACTATTTTACTTACACCTCCATAAAAGATCCCACTCCTCCTTAAGATTTAACTGTTGTGCTTCAGACCCTGACCCAAACTCCCTTTGAGCAATCATCTAGGTGTGATATAAAATTTCTGTCTTGGAAAACCATCTTTCTGGTCACTATCACATCAGCTAGACGAGTATGTGAACTCCAGGCTGGTCACTATCACATCAGCTAGACGAGTATCTGAACTCCAGGCTCTTATCTTCCAAATTTCTGTACCTGGTTTACCCCAAAGACAGAGTATCTTTGTGGTTCAACCCTTTTTTACCTAAGGTAGCTTTGGAGTCCAACATTAACCATGTCATTAATATCTCAGTTTAATTCCAAACATCTTAAATAAGTGAGAGTACATGCTGTGTCTTTTGTATGTACATAGATAATTTTGCTTTTACATCCATAGAACCAAGGATTTCTTGAAAATTGACCAGTTGATGTTCATCCTGTAATACTGCTGCAGTCATCACACTTGGGTTATCCTGCCGTCATGCGGTCCCGCAGTCGGCCGAATCCCAAAGTCTTGGTCCGGCGTCGGTTGTCGTCGCCTCTTCCCTGATGTCAGTGCAACAGGGGGATAAAAGAGGCAGCTGACGCTATTTTCTTCAGTCTTTCTTGCCGCGTGGTGCCCGAAGCAGAAGCAGTTCGCAAGTACCGGTCGGCTAGCTCCTGAGATTTTCGAGTCAAATTTCAGCCTGAAGTCTTCTCTAAAGCTAAGTATCCCATTGGGGAAACTTTTCTTGCCTCAGACCGATGTCAGACAAAGTTAATAATTGCATTTCTTGTGGGAAGCAAATACCTCATAAGGATTTTCATTCTTATTGTATTCCTTGCCTAGGCCCAGACCACGGCGTCTCTGGTTGCCGGTTTTGTGCTAGGTTCAACAAACGTACAATCAAGCGTCGGGCAGATTTCGCCCGACATTATTTTGGCAGAAAATTTAATTATAGCATGTCATTGGAGCAACCGACATCAGCAATGATTAAAAAACGCAAGGATAAGGACAGGCAACCAAGGCCATGACCAGATACCGAGGCCTCAGCAAGGCTTGCCGTCGGTTCTCCGGTTTTCAGCGAGGTGCCTACGCAGCCCCTGACTACCGCAGATTTAGAAATTCTGACGGCCTCCCAGACCGAATCAGCTGGGCCTCAGGAACCAGTTCCATCTCACCCCTCGGATGCCAACCCTGACGGTGATCCAGAGATTTTGGACAGGCCTTCGGTTTCTGAAGGTGTCTTCAAACCGACAACTATCTCTATTAAGTCTTATGCTAAACTTAAAGCCCACTTAAAAGTTAGGAAACTGGGTCCACAGTCCCCCCACAGGCCCCTATGCCTAAAAAACAGATGCTTAAGATGGCTGAGGATTTAATTACCCTTATCAGGGGTTCACAACCCCCTCCTGACAAAAGGCCTAGACTGGAGGAAGATTATCCTTCCTCTGACCAAGCATCCATTTCCTCAGCTAACTTTGAGGACCAGGATTTTTCCTTCCCTCCTTATGAAGACTCAGATGCTGAAGAGTCCATTCTCTCTGTCTCCCCACCCCTGAAGACTACTCTTTTGGGGAAACTTTACACACCATGAGGGAACACTTCCACTGGGAAGGCCAAGATTACTCTGACTCTAAGAAAAGACTCCATGAGTTTCTTCTTCTCCCACAGCATAGACCCCTTGCAATTCCTCCAGTTTTAGACATTTTGGATGATGTTTACACCAAATCTAGTCTAAACCCAGATTCCTTACCTCCTGCACCAGCTAAACCAGACAGATACTACCGAGTTCCTGATTCTCATAAGTTTCTATATAAAAGCCCTGTTGCAGACCCCGAAACAATTTCCCAGGGTCCCAAAGGGGTTAAGGCCTCTACTGCTAAGAATCCACTACCTTCTGAAAGAGATTCCAGAGCATTAGAAAGATGGGGTAGAAAGTGTATACGTCTGCCACTTTGGCCATGAGGGCCTTAAACTGCCAATTCCACATGCTAAAATACCAGCAGTACTTGATTGCACAGTTAAAGCAGAAAATGATCCCTCAGACAGATCACCCTGATTTCAAAGAGATGCAGGATTTGCTGCATGCAGCAGAACAGGTGGGAAAGCATACCTTACAGTGTGCTTTTGATTCATTGGAAGCCTCATGTAGAGCAGCTGTCACACGATCTGTAATACGTAGACATGCTTGGCTAAAAGAGCAAGCCTTACCAGAACATGTCAAAGCAAAGTTATTGGATGCTCCATTGCAGAAAGATGTGTTATTTGGTGTCAAAGCAGAGGAAGTTTTAAAGAAAATGGAAGAAAAGGCAAAATCTATGCAGACAGTTAAAGATTTTTTAAAGGTACAACCTCCTCATTTCAGCAGAAACTGGCCATCAAAAAACTGGTCCTTTCCTGCATCAGACAGATCCCAAAGGGGTAGGTACAGACGCCCAAGGGGCAGAGGCCAGCCACAAGGTCCTTTCAGGCCTAGACAATGGCACACAACAACTCAAAGAGGTGGAGATGAAAGATCTCAACCCTTCAGGAAACAAACATAATGACTTCCCTCTTCGCCTGCCAAGCAAAATTGCCCTGCAGCACCTTTGGGAGGAAAACCGGCTCTGTTTCCACAAAATTGGCACATCATAACAAAGGACAAATGGGTTCTGGATATTATTACCCGAGGCTACAGATTTCATTTTCACACTTGACCACGGATGAGAGGCATGCCAAATCTGCCTCCAAACCAATGGGCAGAGGCACAAATGCAAATTTCAGCTCTCATGGATATGAAAGCAATTCAAAAGGTATCTACAAAGGAGCAAGGTCAAGGTTTTTACTCAAGACTATTTCTAGTACCAAGAAAGGACAAAGCCTGGAGACCCATTTTAGACCTCTCAATTCTAAACACTTACCTGGAGGTACCCAAATTCAAAATGTTCACACTACAGCAGCTTCTTCCCATGCTGGGCAAGGAGTCTTGGCTGGTAACGTTGGACCTCATAGAGGCATACCTGCATGTCCCTATCAGACAAGATTGCAGAAGATACCTCAGATTTTTGGCAGGTACAACGCATTATCAATTCTCTGCATTGCCCTTTGGCTTAGCTACTGTGCCCAGACTATTTACGAAATGCCTGGCATCAGTAATTGCATACTGCAGACAACGAGGAATACAAATTTATCCATATCTGGACGACTGTCTGATCCATGCGGACAGCAAGGCCATTCTGTTACAGCATCTGGCATTTGTAACAAAGCTGCTAAGTTGCCTAGGGTACACAGTAAACAAAAAGAAGTCAAAGCTAATAATACCCTCACAAGACATAATATTCCTGGGTGCCAGGTTAAATACAACGGCCCAGATGGCTTATCTCACGCCAGACAAACAAAAACAACTGACTCAATACTTCAAAAAGATGGCAACTTTTACCCAGCTCACTGCAAGGAAAATCCTGCAGGCATTGGGGTTCATGGCATCCTGCATTCAACTAATTCCACATGCAAAGCTGCATATGAGGAAATTACAATGGTACCCGAAAAGTCTATGGACTCAACACAGGCACAGCCTCGAAACAAGTATACCTCTCATTCCCTGCCTTCAAAAAGAGTTCCTATGGTGGGCTCAAGCATGTCAAATAAACAAGGCTCTTCCTTTTGTCTTACCTCCAGCAAACCAAACTATGACAACAGATTCTTCAGACTATGCCTGGGGAGCACACATGGCAGGACAGTGCATACAGGGCAAATGGTCTGCAAAACAAATGCATCTACACATCAACCAAAAGGCGATGCTAGCTGTGCAAAATGCACTGACAGCCTTCAAGGACCTCTTGCATCCAGGACAACAACTAATAAGGACAGACAACACCACAGTTATGTGGTACATAAACAAACAGGTAGGAACACACTCCTACCCTTTATGCAGACAGGCAATGACCTTGTGGAACACAGCATTGACTTTCAAAGTACAACTGCAAGCACAATTCCTGCCAGGAAAGAAAACATATTGGCAGACGAGTTAAGCAGAAATTTGGCAGATCCTCACGAGTGGAGACTACACCCACAAGTATTTTCAATGATAACTCAAAGGTGGGGACGCCCAGACATAGATCTATTTGCCTCCCCCAACAATTGCCAACTACAGAAATTTTGCACAAGGACTTATCATTCCTTAGCCTGGAAAGTGGATGCCCTATCATTCAGTTGGACAGCATTGACAGTCTATGCCTTCCCACCACTACCACTCTTGACCAAGGTATTACTGAAAGTCAGATCAGAGAGACCTCAAATGATCCTCATTGCTCCGGACTGGCCATGTCAGCACTGGCACCCATTACTAAGGACCTTGACTCGCAGCCCTCCATGGATCTTACCTCCATTCCCACTTCTGTTGACTCAGCAAAACTCTCAGATCCTTCACAGTCAGCTCAGGACTTTAAATTTAGCTGCATGGAGAATACCTTGAATTATCAATCAACACTTCTCTCAAAAGACGTCCTGAATGTCATTTTGGAGGCCAGGAGGCCCAGCACCAGAAAAACTTACTCAGACAAATGGAAAAGATTTTGTGCATGGAACCAGGCTAAAGGCCAAAATCCTTGGATACCAAACATTCCTCAAATACTGCAATACTTAACTGAGATGCTACACAAAGGCCTTTCTTTCTCATCCATTAAGATCCATGCTTCAGACATTTCAGCTCAATATAATACGGATCCTACCATATTCTCACACCCTTTACTAAGGCAGTTTCTCAGAGGGGCTAAGAACATAAGACCCCCCCCCCTCGAAAACTGCCAATGCCAGCTTGGGACCTCAACTTCGTTTTAGAAAAATTAACACTGCCTCCTTTCGAACCAGCCTTCTCAGCAGAACTACAATACTTGTCATGGAAAACGGCTCTGTTGCTGGCTATCACCTCAGCACGCAGGGTCTCAGAACTACAGGCACTTATGGCAGTGGAACCTTTCATCATTTTCCATCAGGACAGAGTCTCTTTACGAACTAACCCTACCTTTATGCCAATGGTAGTATCCAGTGTGGCTTTGAATCAGACCATTCATTTACCCACCTTTTATCCAAACCCCCAGAATAAAGGAGAAAGACTCCTTCACTCTTTGGACATTCACAGACAGCTACGTTACTATTTGGATAAGGCAAAGACCTTCAGAAAAACTGACCAACTCTTTGTATCCTATGCTGCAGGTTCACAAGGAAAGGCTATTTCAAAACAGACCATCTCCAAATGGATAGCACATTGTATCCATTTTTGCTACTCGCACCATGGGAAAGCAGTGCCTGTTAATATTAGGTCCCATTCTACCAGGGCTACAGCAACCTCAGCAGCCTTTCTCAGGGGGGTTCCAACCAAGGACATTCTGGAGGCAGCTACTCTGAGTTCAGTGCACACCTTTACCAAGCACTACCACCTTCCATTATACTCAAAAACCAGGGCTGGTTTTGCCATGGCAGTTCTGCAGGGCATCCTAGCTTCACCTAACCCAGTTTAGTACCAGCCACCCATCCATAGCTTTGGGATTCAACCCAAGTGTGATGACTGCAGCAGTATTACACGATGAACATAGTACAGTTTTGTACCTACCATAAATGTAGATGTTAGAGTGTATATACTGCTGCAGTCCAGGTTACCCTCCCACCATCCCCTCTACATACCAGGGTGTTAGTTATAACTCCATGTACATCAATCTAATGGATGCATGCCTATATGGTGTATTTGCTAACAGCTAGTACTATTGTTTATCTACTAAGGTATTTTGCATAGTTATTTGTATTGCCTTCCTAGTTGGGGGCACCTGACATCTGGGGCAAGAAAAACTGAAGAAAATGGCGTTGGCTGCCTCTTTTAATCCCCCTGTCGCACTGACGTCAGGGAAGAAGCGACGACAACCGACGCCGGGCCAAGACTTTGGGATTTGGCCGACTGCGGGACCGCCTGATGGCAGGATAACCCAAGTGTGATGACTGCAGCAGTATATACACTTGAACATCTACATTTATGGTAGGTACAAAACTGTACTTTTCTTTCCTTCTCTCTTAACAAATTGGACAAGCAAGTCTCCAAAGTTACTCTGGCCAAATGGCTGTTTGTATCTCCTTTGTGTATAATAAGAGGATTATCCTTGTGTAAGCCTACTAGAGCTCATTCCGTAAAGTCTGTGGTGGTCTCTTCAGCCTTTTGGTCAAGGACTTCCATAGATGACATTTGTGCAGCTGTGACTTGGACTAATACACATCTTTTATTGTTCGTTAGAAATTGGATTTTATTTCCAGGAACAGAGCTGCGTTTGGCTCCACAATACTCTGAAATATCCTTCCATAAGGGCCACACAGGGTTTGAGTAGCTGGGGACTCTGCTCATCACTTGAGGAATGAAAAGAATATCATCAGGTAAAAAAAGTTATGTACTCGCCATAACATTCCATCTGTGCTGTCCATTTTCATTCTTCCTCAGCTTCCTGCCCACCTGCCCCACTCCCTTTGCTTCTGGAAAGACCTAAGAGTTCTCTCGGGAACCATTGTTCCTTGTTTGACCTCCAGCTTCCTTTTCTTATTCTGTCTTTATTAACTTCTTAAAGATGTGGTCCCTTTATGTCTAGGGACAGCAAACTCTATCTGATGTATGTTAGGTTGGTAGGGTGAGCTTAACAGTTTTGGATCCAAGGATATAGTAGAAGCAGACCAGTTGGATCCAAGTCTTTGATCAGAACCCATCAGTTGATGAAGAATGAAAATGGACTGCACAGATGGAACATTATGGTGAGTGCATAACTTTTTTTTTTTATACATTCCAACTTCAGTCATTTTTAACTGACTGCCTAGATGATGTCTTAATTCTTTTTAGGCATCTGTTTACCGAGGGCTTGCAGCAGGTACTATGGAGACAAGAAAGTCTGCTACTACAAAATCATATATCAACAAATGGAAAAGGTTTTCTAGTTGGTGCCAGCAACATAACCAGTACCCCCATTCAGGGTTAGTTGTTCACTGGTTTGCAATATTTATGTGAGCTGCTGTCCTGTGGCCTTTCTTATTCCTCTGTCAAGGTTCATTCGCCTGCTAATTCAGCATGTCTGCCCATAGATCGTCCTCTTTCAAAGCATTCTCATGTCAAAGTGTTCCTGAAGGGGGTGTTGCGTAAGAGGACGCCAAATAAATTGGTGTCTGGTGGCCACTCTTTGGGATCTTAATTTTATTGCAGAGAAGGTAAGACTTGCTCCATTTTCACCAGGTAATCTGGCTGACTTGAGGTTCTTAACATGGAAAACAGTTTTGCCCTGACCTCTGCAAGAAGGGTGTCTGAGTTGCAGGCTCTTACCTCATTTTCGATAAAGACAGGGTTTCTTTGAGAACTAATCCTTCTTTTATGCCTAAAGTGGTATCCAAGTTTACTTTGTCAAACTATCCATCTGCCCATTTTCTTTACTGAATCTAAAAATGAGGGAAAAAAATACTCCATACCTTGGATGTCCGCAGATAGCTCTGGTACTATCTTGACAGAACTAAATTTCTCAGATCTTACTATGTTTTATTTCTTGTTCGCATTACCTTTTTGTTATACTCTCCATAACAAATTTACCCCAGGCAAGGTCTACCAGGGACTTGATTTCTTCTATGGCGTTTTGGAAAGAGTTGGATTCTAGAAATGTTCTAGAAGCTGCTACGTGGTACTCTGTATGTACTTTTACAAAGCAATGGTAAGCTTGATTTCTTCTCTAGGTCCAGATCAAAGTTTGCTAGGGCTCCATTCCAGAGGTTTCTGGATTCTTCTCCTTCCACCTTCCAGATATATTTAGCTATGATAATATACCCATATAGCTAGGGCTACTGCGCAGTGATTAATATGATGAACATAGTACAGTTGTGTAAGTTCCAGTTACCATAACAGTAGATGTTCAAATTATTTCTGCTCCAGCAGCCACTCACTCCCTCTTTACCTCTTGTTTTTTTTAGTGTGTGTGTGTGTGTGTGTGTGTGTCTGTGTCTGTGTGTGTCTGTGTGTGTCTGTGTGTGTGTCTGTGTGTGTGTCTGTGTGTGTCTGTGTGTGTGTGTGTGTCTGTGTGTGTCTGTGTGTGTCTGTGTGTGTCTGTGTGTGTCTGTGTGTGTGCGTGTGTGCGTGTGCGTGTGCGTGTGTGCGTGTGCGTGTGTGTGTGCGTGTGCGTGTGCGTGTGTGCGTGTGTTTTATGCCAGGCTGTAGACATTTATGTGTTTTTGTTACTAGCATTGTCCTTTCAGAGCACAGCATCACACTCTCTGCTGGCAGGAAAGCTTTGAAGGGCTTTACTCACGAATTTGTCTTTCAGTCAGGTTAGCTTGAGCTGCTTGACAGTTTGGGCACATGGAAGGTGCCCTGAAGATTTGGAAGCTGTCCCGCTGTTGTATCCTTGTCAGGATATAACCCATCTGATTAAGGCTAACTAATAAGAAGGGAAATGACAGGGAGAGAAACAGAAGGGAGTGTGACATGTTGGCATGGTGATTAATTGTACTTTTTCTCATCTCCAGTAGGTAGTGCTGCATTAGTTGGTGTGTATGTCTCTTAGCTTCAGGCCCTGGGTTTGATCTTAGCCACTGGATTCTGTCTGGGTGGTTTTTGAATTTTCTCCCCATAACCATGTGATTTCTCCCCAGATCCTTTGAAACACATATTCAAAAGACATACTGCTTAGATAGAGTAACTGGGGAATGATTATACTGTGGAGGTTTTCTTCCCAGGCCTAGTCGATGAAAGAGTATTTGTTGCAGTGGAACCTAATACACTTAATACGAGGAGGTTAAATGAAGGCTATAAATCTTGCAGACAGAAATCAGGTGAGGAGGAAAAAAAAAAAAAGTTTACATCCTTCATTTGAATGTCACCATCGCTTTCCATCTTTTCAGAGCACACTAACTTATGTTCTCCCTCTCTCCCATCTACGTTTTTGCTTTTTGGAGTTTTGGAAGGGGCTTTAGATATATTCTAGGGATACATGGCACCAGTTTCTCAGTAGATATCATCTAGGCCAACATAAAGGCATCTTCTCACTAAGCAGTGGAAGATGTACAGTAATAATGATCCCTAAGAGCTTCCCCAACACATGAACACTATCAAAAGTATGGCATTGTCTTGCATCCTGTAATTGGAACTGGGTCATGCTTCGAGTTCCTAGTCTTCCCTCGTGTCAGGGAATGATTTTTCTTTCAGCCCTTACTCTAAATCTATTCCAAACCTGAGTTCCCAATGTCAAAACAGAAATCTGACCAGTATGCAAATAGTCTAGCCTCTTTTGATACTTTGGTTGAATACAAAGCTGTAAAAGTATACATTTTTGGCTTTTTCATCTCACCAGATAGCCACATTTTGTGAACTGTAAAGAGTGCTCTATACATTAAACACATTTTTATTCAAAAAGTGAATGTTTTGCTTGGAATAGTGGTATTAATATTTTCATGTATATCTTTGAATATTTGTATTTTGCTTCATTTTACTATTATTTTACTGTTTTCTATTTAAATTAATATTTTATATGTGTATTAAAATATATTTTATTTAGTATGTTTGGCTGCTCTGCTTAACATTTGCTTATTTGAATTTGAATTTCTTCTATTTTTTTTAAAGTGCTTCATGATAAAACATTGCAATAGTTGAGATGTTTGTACATAGTCACAATGACATAAAGCTTTATATTAATAATCTACTCATCACTCATTAGACCCATTATAGAGTACAACGCCCCTTTTGGTATGTACCTCACAAGACATCTACAACAACTGGAAAGGCCGCAGAAATACCATACAAAGAGGATTACCGGCCTCAAACAGATTCCGTACGCAGACCATATAAAAAAACTCCAGCTTTACTCTGTCGCATATCGCCTACTCAGAGGTGATCTCTGCCTAACATACAAAGCTATGTCAAACCCAGAGCTGTTGGACATGCTCCACTTAAAGAAATCCCAATCCCTCTGAGCTACATGCTCTAGGGAACTAAACCTTGTCACCACAATAAACAGAACATGCCAGAGGGATAGATTCCTGTCCCAGAGACTTCCCATACTCTGGGATAAACTACCTAGCTATATCAAACAAAGCTCCTCATTAGCACTCTGGATGAGAAATAGGAAATTCACCCCAGGGATCACCTCTGTGGCTCTGCTCGAGAGTGGCACAGGAAAATAATTTTCTTGGGTGGTAAAAGCCAGGGTACCTTTTTGGCTGGGTTTGTATAGGCCCCATGGCCAATAGCGTAGTATCTACCTATGAATTATGCAATAAATGCTTGCTTGTATTCAGTCAAAAACATGCATGCAGATTGGACAGCCCTGTCATATTGTCTGTTGTAAATTGAGCATGTCAACACTGTAGGCGTACCTCTCAACATCTCTGAGATGTTATGAATGTCCTTCATTTCACTCTTATTTCTTAACATTTTATGTCACTCAGGATTTCCCTCACTCAGTAATGCTATTTAGCAAAATTTCTTGCTTCCATAACAAAACAAAAAAAAAAACACAGATGGACAAACAGCAAAAAAAAAAAAACCCCATCCTCCATTCTGCTTTAGCTCTACACTAATGTACTGTGCAAGCATGCCAGTGTAGGTGCTATACACATGCACAGTACAGTTTTGACTGTGGATGGTGGAAGAACACTACAACCCTGTTATACAGTCAAGTTATTTAAGAACGGTAAGCAGTGCCTTTCTTAAATAATTTAATTGTATAATAGCAATAATCTACTCCTGTTTGTGGGTCTATCAGGATTTACCCACCGTTGGATTTATTTTATTACTCAGGCTTCACCTATGAGATTAAACCACTTCAATACCACATCAATTGTGGGTATATCCTGATATACACAGAGTCATGAATTATTGCCAATTAATGCCCATTTGTTAACCAGTTAGGTCCACTAGACGCACGTGCGTATACACACACGCATACACTTTTCAGGGGATGCCTGTGAGCAATGTCTGGTTAAGTAAGTGACTTGCTCAGGATTATACAGTAGACAAATAAAAGCTAAGGGAATCAAACTCTCTACCACAGGTACTACAGTTCACAGCCTTAACCCTTTGCACTAATTCCGAGACAGTACTTAATTACTCTGATAAGTATTTTTACATATTTTAGTCTTTTTTATTTTCATTGTGTAGCCAGTTGTGAAAACATGCTTTTTAGCTATAGTTCTTGGTAGAGGTCAGTTTTAATGCACATTGAGTTAACAGTTTTTGTATTTCCGTACCAGAAACAACAGTAGTTTATTTTTTCTATGAGTACTTCAAAAGTTACTGTGGCAGATCTGTTCATGATAGTACTGTTAATATGCCATCATACTGTAGAAGTTTCTGATTGTTTGTCACTGCAGAATTATGACTAGAAACAACCTGTTTCAAATAACACTAGGTTAAAGAAGTTGCAGTTTTGCTGTAGGCTACACATTTTTATTGACTTGTCTTTAATATTATAGTATAGTTCCATCAGTGGCATGAGCTTTGGCTGTTAGAAGTGTGAAAGAAAGCAAATGTGTCTCATTAGCTGCACTCTGTCTGTTTTACTTTACTAATTATATTAATTATCTTTAGATTGCAGATAAAAATTGCTCAAGTCATTCCAGCAGTAATACACTTTCAAGCAGTGCATCCAGCAACAGTGATGACAAGCGTTTTGGCTTAGGCGACTTCATGGATTCTGAAGTGCTTGGATTAACATACATCAAAGGGGCCTCTACTGACAGTGGCATTGACACCGCTTCCTGTGTTCCAGCACCCGTAATAGGCCAAGTGCATTTGTCCAGCAGCACATTAATTGAGCATAATCGGACTGATGAGATGGTTACATGGGCAGACACAGACAGCTGCAAGAGTGATGAAGAGCAAACCAAACTGTATTCAGTTCATAAATTCAGTTCTGGGATTTCTGCTAGTCATACTTCAGAAGGAAGTATGGGTGACCTTAGTGAAATGTCTTCTCACTCCAGGTATGTCAGTGCTCTACAGCTCTTCCTGCATTACTTTGCATTTTAATAATTTCTGATATGCAGCACTTAGACTTAGGAACCCTAGTCCTATCTTAACTGGACAGTACAATCTCCTTAAGAGCTTCACAGGATCCTTTGAAATATTTAATGACTACAATGTATTTTAGTGTTTTTATCTCTGGCATCCAAACATGTGACTATATTTCTAACAATAAATCATGAAGATGTAGAGGTTAGACATGTACCTGAATCTTTAGTGCCTTAAGTTTGAAATTGCACTATTACCACTGAAGAGGAGAAGTGGTTTGTAGCCTTCTAGAACTGCTGTTGTTTTAGTAAGAGGTAGGGAGCAGAGCATTAAATTCTTCAGAGTACACAGATCTCTTACATAAGTCAAAGACAATCCACACAAATTATTGCATTAGAATCGGACGGTTATGAATGCATGTCCCAAATTTTTACATGTTCTACGTCCTGTAATCAGAGGAAAAGAAGTAGAAGATGTAGGGCTTGGCAAGCATGATCTTTATCTTTACAGTATGTCTCCAAACATAGTCCATTCTGATATCTGGCAAGCACTTCTGGGCATTGTTTACCTCTAAAGAAGTGTCTCGTCCACTGAGGCATTGTTGAAGAATGTATAGAGGATGAGAGCTGAACCTGTGTGAGTTGTATAGCCTCCAAAGGATGGCAGATATTGAGGAAGAGATACTTTGTCGTTATTGGGGTCAGCAAATCCAGCTGGTTTGGGAAGAGAGAAGCATTAATAAAGATGAAAAAAAGTATGAAGGTGTCCAAACTATGTTTAAAAAATCAAGCTATGATTAGATATGAAGGTATGTTAAAACTTTTTTTCTTCGCAAAGCTGCTGTTTTAATTACTAGATTTTGTGTTATTTCTTGTTTACTGTTATAGTTTTGTTTGAACATAGTAAGTCAGCGCAGTCCTGCTACTGAGGCATACCATTGTCTGAAACAGGTTTGTGTCCAAAATAGGCTGTTAATGAACTGGATAATTTTGAAGACAGAACTTCTTGTCAAGTCAGTTTTTTAGAATGGGCCTGTAACCTTTATTACTGAAGAGTGGCAGTGTAGTGTAATATCTTAACTCCATAAAAAACCCTGATAGGAGTAAGGAGTTAAATTTGAAGACAAATACATAGCAAAGTTTTATTATGGAGATTTCCAGAAACTCAAAAGTTGTCCTTAAGGTTCCTTACATTGGCAGTAACATTTTTCTTAAAATTATAGCTTTATCCCCCACATTTATTACTAAAATTGCATGTAGAATATTGTATTGTTTCATCTCTTGAGTATGTTTTTATTTACTGCATGCAAGCATGTGTGTGTGTGTTAATTCATTCAGGGGCCTCAGGTGTCCAATTCTCTAAGGAAAATGTTCTGCTGCTAAGAAATATCCTATCTCACTGAAAGCAATCAGTAATAAAAATTGTTCAATATATTTGCCCTTCAAACTTAAATCTCATTATCTTTCTTGCATCCATCTAATGTTTTTTTAGTATCCAGATGTATCCTCAGATAACCTTCAAAACATCTTGGCAATTTGTTCACAAAGCCGATTCCCCCTGGTTTTTAACTCATATGCAGTATTTGAATATTATACCAATTTTAGTTTTGTTGAAGGAGACTGTGTCCTTCTCATGCAGCAGAAAAAAAAGTATGCACAAGGAAGATACAGCTAATGATTTTGTCACAGACTGACAGACAAATGAGTAACCTTGCAGAGAAGGCTCATTGTCCCCGTTCTGTCAACCTGATTGTTGCAGCTGACCACTACTACATGTCACAGGGTTGAGCAGGTGTTCTGCTTTTGGCCTTCAACCTGTTGTCTTGGGTTGGATTCCTTAATTTCTGCTTGCATGTTTTGTGATCAGACCAGTATTCTTGAGTTATTGGAATGAAGCATTTTTTTTACCTTATTTTCTTCTTATTAACCCTCCTCTTTTTTCAAGAAGTTATCAACTACTTCTAAACTAAAATGAAAATTAATTAATTTTAATCCGAACAAAATATCAATGAGTGCTACAGTCAGGGTAAGTATGTACTGTAGATGCTCATTTCTGTGCCACCTGAGGTCATATTATATAATCTTTCATACCAAAACATGTCAAAGATGCCAGAGGTGCAGAGCAGTCATCCACATAACTTAGTATATATTGCCAGCCATTACTATACATGCTAGGTTTATGAAAGGTTTGGTGATGGTCTAGAGGTCACAGGATTTCATGTCACTATGGGCGCTAGCTACATTTATGACATTTTGAAAATGCTGTCAAAACATACCTCTCAACTATACAGATTTTTGCAGAATGTCCAAATTTTTGCCTCATATTTTTGGTCTATTTCCTCATAAAATTGTGGTTTTCTGGCAAACCACTGGCAAATCATTGAGGGTTGAAGTCAGAAAAATCACACACATTTGAGTTTCAGACTACATACCCTTCAGAAATGTTTTGCTAATTCAAAACCTGTTGTTCTATCAACTAAGTTTGTAAGAACGATATTTATAAACTGTCTCTATTTCTGGGCCTTTGTCCCCAAATTATTTATGGCTTTGTCCAGATTTCCTGCTCTCAGAGGTTGAGAGGTATGTTGGCCAGCATTATGGGATCATGACCGTTGTCATCAGTGCTAGATTTATAAAATGTTTGTAGTACTGTAAAAGTCTGTCTGTGTGTGTGTGTGTGTGTGTGTGTGTGTGTGTGTGTGTGTGTGTGTGTGTGTGTGTGTGTGTGTGTATCTGTGTGTGTGTGTGTGGGTGGGGAGAATCCCCTGGTCTGAGTCGCGTCAGATTTGGTTTGCCGCTCTACTTGTCAGGCAGAATTACTACAGATCAGCTCATCTGGTGCTTTTGATATATATGTGTGTGTGTGTGTGTGTATTATATATATATATATATGCACACACACACACACACACACACTTATTATCAGGACTTTTTTTAGTCTGTACTCCCTAGTTTTCCTACTGTGTGGTCAGGAAGTTATGGAGAAGACTTTAGGATATAAGAAATGCCACAAATGCAGGCACAAAATCTTAACACAGGACATACAAACTGTAAGTGAATTGCCAGAGCCCTAACCACTTAAACGCTGAGTGCAGTATTCGCTCTTTGGCCAAAGGGAGTTGACAAGAAAATGGGTCTATATTATATGGTTGACCGCTTAGCTTGTCGAACGCCTAAAGATCAACAGCTAAACAGTGAAAGCTTAAAATCGCGAATGGCCACTTAGGCAAATTTTTTCCTCTGGAAATAATTTGCTTGCCTGTTATCGGGAATTTGCCCTTTCCCCAATGTAGAGCGATCTCGGATTTGGTATATTTACTTAGGGGGTGTGGGGTGTGGAGGGGTGGCCACGGTGGTACAGCGGTTAGCATTGCCGCCTCACAGCAAGAGGTTCTCCGGTTTGAACCTTGGCTGGGGTGCCTTCTGTGCGGAATCTGCATGTCTTCCTTGTGGTCGCGTGGGTTTCCTCTGGGTGCTCCGGTTTCCTCCCAAAGACATGCTGTAGGTGGATTGGACACACTAAATTGGCCCTAGGTGTGAGTGTGTACATGTGTGTGTGCCTTCTGTGGAAGGTTGGGCGCTGGGCTGGCAATTTGACACTGTAAAACTCCACTGCCGATCATGAGCGGGCAGGTGATCTGCTGTGGCGACCCCTAACTGGGAAAAGCTGAAAGAAGAAGAAGACTTAGGGGGTGTGGGAATCACAACCCCCCATATCGAAGGGTGTGAGAGGTGAAGCCCGCCCACTTTGTTAGGGTTTGAAAGCTTATTTTAATATGCAATGGCCAATTGAATTTTTTCCCCGAGGAAAAAATTTGCATTAAGTGACCGTTTGCAGTTTTAAGCTTTTGCCATTTAGCTGTCAATGTTTCGGCGTTCAACAAGCTAAGCGGTCGAGATTTTAACATAGACCTAAGAAAATGATGTTGATTCTTTATAATCACACTGTCTTCATCTACCTAGTGGTGCTGAGAGAGTAGTCACAAAAGCTTAATACAGAGACAGATTTTAAGAAAAATCTAAAGATAAATTGGTTTTAAAGAAAAAGGAAGAGATCTTCAGAGTCTCCTCCATTAGATTCCCTGGCTCCAAGAGTTGCTAGATCCCCAAGGCATTCTCCACCCTCATCTCCAGTCCCTTTGTATCTGCTTTGCCCTGACCCCCTTTAACTTCCTGTGGTGACTCTGAAACAGTAGTTACTGCTGATTACTCCCCAAAGAGAGTCTCTTCACCGAGGTCTAGATCTTCTAAGAGATTATAGGCCTTGCACATTCCTTCAACTGGATCTGTATGGTCCATTAGGTGCTGTAGAACCATCAGGGATATTAACTGAGATAAGATTATGAAAGCCTAGACCGGTATGGGAGTCATTCCCTCTCCCTTGAACCCGATGTCAGAAAGGGCTGGTCAATCCACTGCCATTGTAGTTGTTCCTTTGAGACTCCCTGTGTTATATCTGGTGACTTCCACACAGAGTTTTCCCCTGGCTTTCTTGCCTGTCTGGCAGGCCTTACCTGTATATCAAGTCCTTCAAGCTAACCACATGGTTTATCCATTTCCAATGCTGGCTAATGACCTTTTTCTGTCTTCTGTTGTGGTAGACATTCTAACCACCTCACAGAAACATTCAGTTAGAAACCATTTTAAGAGCAAATGGAAAAAGTTTTGTGTATAGGTAGTGGAGAGTGGGAGTAGTCCTTTCTTCGCTCCCCTGCCCTCTAATTTTAATTTTTTGGAAGGTCTCATTCACTCTGGTGCCAGTTATTCTACTGTCAAGGGTCACTCATTTGCCAGAACCAACTTCCACATGGGCACAAATAGCTTAGTTTAGTGTCTCTGAAAGCCCCTACAGCAATCCTAAACGGGACCTTTCGTTTGAGACTTCCTGTTAAAATCTAAATCTTCCTTGGTATATTACCTTGATGATGCGTGCACCTACACAGCCTCCTGTTAAACCTGTCTTTTCTAGAAATTTTATTTCCTGGAAAACATTGTATCCAGTGTTGTTTGCTTACATTCGATTCAACATTTGGGTCATTGGTTCTAACTGGATTCAACCTAGACACCTTTTAGAAACTGTGGATTCAGGGCTCTGACTCCTCCCCTAACCATAATCCCCTCTGCTCCCACAAGATACCTCAGATCTTGTTTGCTGCTTGGTTAAGAGGATGTATGGTGTACAGTAACTCTGATACAGATAAGTTAAGTATTTATGTTTTCTTTGGTTGGTGCTATATCTTAGAGTATTCCTTACCCTTTTCTCCTTTTCTAGTCATACCTCCCCAATAGAAAAAAATATTGCTATAATTTTTTGAATCACTATTAGTAGTATCAATATGATTATTATTGTTGTTATGACATTAACCTTCAGTTTGTAGTTCTTAAATAGAATCCTTTTTTAGGGTTTGGCACTGTAGATGTCCTTCTGTTCCCATGTTGCAGTATTCATTACATGAGGGAGATTCCCTGCCTAGGAGACCCAAACATCTGGCCAGTATACCAAAGACTTAAGCTACTGCTGTCTATGTACGATGTTGCACACAGGATACAGCCAATAAAAGGACAGAAAGTTGATGTCTGCAGGTACCATCCTCAGAACTTCTCTGCCACCAGTCCAAATACCAGTTGCTACCATTCATCTGATTACCAAAGTTACTCTTCTTTCAAATAAGTGCCCCGTTGGGAAACATTTTTTGTGCTTCTGCTACTTCGTTTGTCTTAGGTTAATGTCATCCAGGAAGGCCACAGTGGAAGACAGATTCCACACAAAGAAAGTCACAATCAGTGTCTTTTCTGCCTGGAGTCTGCCCATGACTACAAGGCCTGCGCCATTTGCCAGCCATTTGTTCCTAAGATGTTCCACAGTCGTCTATCGGCCCTTATTATCTACCTAGAAAACCAGAGGTTAAAGCAATGGAAGGTGCTCAGGTCCTTTGGGTGAACCTCCTAAGAAGATGGTGAAAAAGGTAAGGCCTGAATCTTTGGCTGTGCCTCTGATCCCGGATGTCCCTCTCAAGGCCAGTGAAGGCCCCGGAGGTCTGTATGGTGATGGTCCTCCTCCTTGGATGGTTACTATTTCAGAGGGTTCCGTATGCACGTCCGCAGAGACATCAGAGATGTCTGTTTCAAACAGTAAGGGGGAACCACAGTTCATTCCTTCAGACGTACCTTGCAGTACCTCTACTGTGTTAATGATAGAGGAATTGCGGATGTCAGTGCCAGAGCCTCAGCCTACGTCTGCCCAACCTTCCCAGCCTAGGGCAGATCCTCCACAGAAGAAGAAATTAAAACATCTTTCTTCGTCACAAGATCCTTCCCCAGGTTGGCAAGCCTTTTCTCAGGGAATCCTGAATGCCTTTTTAGCACTCAGGCCCTCTTTTTCTCAGCCACCTATTTCTGTATCTCCTCCACCTCCTTTAGATGTTTCTCGTGTTTCACTGTTACAGTCATCACATTTCGGTTAAACCTGCCAGGATAGCCTTCAGCCGGCCCGAATACCAGAGGCTTAGTATTTCTGCATCGGTTACTCTTGCTTCAGGACTGACGTCAGATCGTCAGTAGTATAAAGTAAGGGAGCCAACGCCATTACATCAGTCTTTCTTGCCATGGAGCATGAAGCAGAAGCAGTTCGCACGAGTGCCGGTCGGCCGCTACCTGAGTTTTGTCTACCGATTTGAAGCTGAAGTCTTCTAAAGCTAAGCACCCCATTGGGGATCCTTTTTTCTTGCACTAACCGATGTCAGAAAACATTAACAATTATCTCGCCTGTGGAAAGCAAATACCACACTGAGACTTTCATTCTTACTGCATCACTTGTTTAGGCCCAGATCACGACATCCCCCACTGTCACTTCTGTGCTTTGTTCAATGCCAGAACTATCCATCATTGGGCCTTTATTGTCGCTAGATATTTTCGTTTACAGTCCTCTAACTCTGATATGGCTTCGGTAAGGCATCCAACAGCAGATCTTCTGAAAAAACGTAAACATAAAGACAGAGACAGACCACACAGGTCCAAACCTACCAACGACGTTTCCGTTAAGCTAGTCGTCAGTTCTCCGGTCCTCATTGAGGTGCTTTTGCAGCCCCTGATGCCTGCTTCTGTGGATTTGCAGGCCGCTACCGAGACCCTTTCGGAGTCTGGTATGCCGCAAAACTCTTCTTTGACTAAGAATCCTGCGATCGTCTCTACCTTGGATGGGTCTGGAGCCACTGAGCAGGCACCAGCTTCTGAGGAAGTCCTTCGCACTACCGATTCTCGACACAAACGGACGTATTCTTTTGCGACTACTGTTGTTTTGAATACTACCGAGTTTTTTAGGCCCAGGGTACAAACCACACCCAAGAAACCGATGACCCAATCTCAGGCACCTACTTCCTTGCCTCAGTCTCAAATGCTTAAAATGGCTGAAGACCTTATCATGCTGATCAGGGGAAGCCAAGCTACCCCCCTCCAAAAGGAAAAGAGATCTGTCCCCTGTAGTTTTGTCTGAACAAGAGTTGGATGACTCTGATGCATCTGAATATGAAGACATCCAACCCCTCTCTACTTAGGAGGATTCTGATGGAGAGGGTTCCACCCCTTCCTCCTCTCCCCAGAGTATTCTTCCTTTGGGGAAACCCTTCATACCTTAAGAGAGCATTTCCAATGGGAGAGTCAGGACTACCCTCAGTCTAAAAAGAGATGATGGCTGTCCAGCACGCTTGATAGCTTTCAAGCCCCTTCTCTCCCCAGGGGCTCTCCTGATCAAAACAGACAACACCACTGTAATGTATCAACAAGTAGGGAGGGACTCACTCCTACCCTCTCTGCAGGCTGGCCATGACCCTTTGGCACACAGCCTATGCCATGCAACTCCACCTTTTAGCACAATTCCTACCAGGCTGTCGCAACTCTGGCAGACCAATTAAGCAGTAATCTTCTGGACCCACACGAGTGGCAGCTCAACAGAAGAACCTTCACCCTAATAACTCAGAAATGGGGCACCTCGAAGGTTGACCTATTTGCCTCCCACACCAACCATCAGCTCAGCAAATTCTGCACCAGGGAGCATCACTGCATGGCTTGGAAAGTGGATGCCCTGTCCTTCCCCTGGGTCAGTCTGTTGGTCTGTGCCTTTCCTCCACTACCTCTCATCCCCAGGGTACTGCTCAAAATAAAGGAGGAAAAACCAAGGACAATTCTTATAACTCCAGACTGGCCTCGCCAGCATTGGGTACCCCTTGCTGCACAGCCTCCTCAGATTCCAAACCTCCTGACCCAGAGAGAAGGGATTCATGTATCCCCAATTGCAGACACTCAGTTTGGCAGCTTGGCTTATTCCCCAACCCCTGATCAATCTGCCAACCTCAGTAAACAGGTTCTAGATGTTATACCCGAGGCCAGACACCCTAGCAGTAGAAAGTCTTATGCTGACAAATGGAAAAGGTTATGCACTTGGATTCATGCTAAGGGAACCAGTACGGCACAGCCCTCCCTCCCTCTCATCCTGGATTACTTAGCTGACCTACTACACAGTGGCCTCTCTTTTTCCTCTATTAAAATTCATGCCTCTGCTATCTCTGCTCATTTTCCCACTGAACAGCCCTTTTTCTCACATCCCTTGATCAAACAGTTCCTAAGAGGGGCTAGCAACTTGAGGCCACCCAGAAGAGCACCAACTCCAGCTTGGGACCTTAACTTTGTTTTGGAAAAGCTCACCCTGCCTCCCTTCAAACCAGCTTTTTCTGTACAGCTAAACATTTCTCTCCTGGAAGACAGCTTGCCTTCTGGCCATCACTTCAGCCAGAAGAGTCTCCGAGCTGCAAGCACTCATAGCTGTGGAACCCTTCATCATCTTCCATGCTGACAGGGAATCTATCAGGACTTAACCCATTCTTCATGCCCAAGGTGGTGTCCAGTGTGGCTTTCAACCAATCCATTTATTTGCCCACCTTTTTTCCTAATCCTCAGAACAGGGGGAAAGGATCCTGCACTTTCTAGATATGCACAGATAGCTCAGATTCTATCTAGACAGGACTACATCCTTCAGAAAGTCTGATCAATTGGTGGTTAGCTTTGCTACAGGGGCAAAAGGCAAAGCCATCTCCAAACAAACAATTTCCAAATGGATAGCACACTGCATCCATTTCTGCTGCAAACAATAAGGAAAGCCTCCCCCCAAGGGGGTCAGTACTCACTCCACCAGAGCAGCCTCCACCTCTGCAGCTTTCATCAGAGGAGTCCCCACCAGGGACATCCTGGAGGCTGCCACCTGAACATCTGTTCACACTTTTACCAAACATTACCACCTGCCTCTCTTCTCCATTTCCAGGGCAGGGTTTGCCTCTGCAGTCTTGGAGGGCATCCTAGCAAGCCCCTAGTTTCTTTGACTGCCTCCATCCATTTCCTCAGCTTTGGGAATCAACCCAAATGTGATGACTGCAACAGTGAAACATGAAGAACATAGTACAGTTGTGTACACTTACCATAAATGTAGATGTTCGAGTGTATTCACTATTGCAGTCCTGGTTTTCTTCCCTCCAACCCCCTTTTTTCTTCTCTTTCCTTACAAGGGACATTGGTATTTACTTTCTACTGGTGGGGTTCTTCCACCATAACCTGGTTCCTACTTGTGGGCTCCTAACATGTTAGGGCAAGAAAAACTGATGTCATGGCATCGGCTGCCTTACTTTATACTGCTGATGACCACCAGTCCTGAAGTGACAGCAACCAACACAGAAATACTAAGCCTCTGGTATTCGGGCCGGCCGAGGGCTACCCTGGCAGGGATAACCCAAATGTGATGATTGCAACAGTGAATACACTCGAACATCTACATTTATGGTAAGTGTACACAACTGTACTTTAGGATTGCTACTGTGGAACAAGAAGCCTCTGAAAAAGAGGATTCATCTTCAGGTGAGTCTGTGGCCTACTCCACATAGATTGATCCCTCCTGGGTTATGCTTCCGCTAAGGTTGACTCTAATGGTGGGGACATGCTTGTGGAAGATATTTCCTTTGGTGAGACTATTTCAGAGCCAAGGGATTTTTTTCAAGTGGGAAAGCTGTCAGATTTCAGAAGTACAAAATAGGCATTATGATCTCTTACAAATAGATTCTCCTTCATCTTCTGCTAATCCACCTGTGTTACCAGCTTTTCAGGGTGCTTTTCTTTCAGCATCCAAAAACCCTGATTCTCAACCTCCTGTGCCCAAAGGCCAGACAGATGTTATAAAGTCCATGAGGACAGTAAGTTTCTGTTCAGATGCCCTCCTGCAGACCCAGCTGTAATGATTTAGTCTGTGCAAGTAAAGATTCTGTGCTGCTGCCTCCACTACCTTATTGCCCTCAGCCAAGCACAGTAAAATGATGGAGAGGCTTGGAAAAAAAGGTCTATATCTCTTCCACTATGACTTTTAGGGTCGTTAATTATCAAATATGGTTTACAGTCACTTTTGATATCGAGATGCACATGTTCAAAGTGCATTTTGCAAATGTGCATAAAAACAAACCAAAAAGTATCGACTCCACAACCGTGAGTGCTAGTGTGCATTCGTTGTTATGAAGTCAATGTTCTGCATGGAGATCGCTCTACAGTGAGGATTGGGGATATGTACCCATTTCCTCACTATAGTGCAAACTCAGAGTTTGTATATGTAATTAGCAGGAGGTGTAGGGGTGCAGGGTTGCTTGCCCCCCCTGCAAACATTAGTTTGATATGTCTCACTGGTAAAGTACGCTGGGTAATGTCATCTATGTCGAAAATGGACTTGTCGACATTACTAGTTTCGTCTTGTGCTTTTCCGATGTTTGTAATTTCATGTTTATTTGACTAATATGTATTGGCCCTACTTTCTCAGGCTTCTAAGTTGCTTACAGATCTTCCAGACTCAGCAGCCAAGTCCCAACTCTCTTCACTCCTGACACTTTCTTCCCAGGTTACCAGACACTCCATTAAATGCAGTTGTAATGCCACAGAGGTTTCTGCTAGATCAGCATAATTTGGATCTGTCCTCAGGAGATACACCTGGCTAAGCCTGCAGCCTTTGCCCAAGGATTTCAAGGCAAAAATTATGGATGCACCCCTGGACAACTCTACCCATTCTGATGAAAATGCTGCCACCATCCTCAAGACAGTCCAAGGGAAAGAACTCCAGGAACTGATGCATATTCTTGTCTCTCCAGTTTCAAAATGCAACAGAAATTACCCTTCCAAGCTTAACTTTATAAGGAAAAGAACCCCAGCCTCTTTTCAACCTCATAAGAAGAGCTCATGCAAACAGATTCCAGCTAGGTCTCGGCAGTCTTCAGTCCATAAGACTCCCTTTCCAGACAAGCCAGGTAGTCGGTGACTACCTGGCCATACTATCAAAAATCTCTCTCTCCCAGCACCTTTTATCACTGCCTATCTACATGGACAAGCATTACCACAGACAAATTGGTCCTGTTCATTGTCCAAAACGGTTATTACATGATTTGGAAATCCATCCCTTCCTTCATGGGCATCCTATAACCACCAAGGAACCAGCTCCATCTCTTTCCACAGGTGATTCAAGACTTGATCTCACAGGGCACCCCTCAAAAAGTTCCCTCCAGGATATTCCAGGATGTTTGTAGTCCCCAGGAAAGATTGTCCTTGGAGACCAATCTTAGATTTGTCCCCAGCTCAGTCTTCCCACTTTCAGGATGCTCACTCTACAAACTCTGTTTCCTCTCTTGCTGCCACAGGCTTTTCTGGTTTCCCTAGATATCAAGGATGCATACCTTCATATTCCCATCCACCCTCTATTCAGGAAATTCTTATGGTTTTCTGTTGCTTCCTCTTGTTTTCATTTTTGTGCTTTGCCCTTTCGACTCTGTATGGCTCCATGGGTATTCACAAAGTGTTTGGCTGCTGTCATTGCCTTCTGCAGACTACAGGGAATTCTCATCTACACTTATCTGGATGACCTGCTTATACAAGCAAGACATCAGACATCCTGTACGAAAACCTTCAAACCACCATCTTCTTGCTCATAAGTCTAAGATTCACTATCAGCTACTACAAGTCTTCACTAACCCCTTCTCACGTCTTCCTGGGCTGCAGGTTAAGGACAGACCTTATTATGACCTTTCTGCCT
Organism: Protopterus annectens; assembly: GCF_019279795.1. Classification (NCBI taxonomy): domain Eukaryota; kingdom Metazoa; phylum Chordata; order Ceratodontiformes; family Protopteridae; genus Protopterus; species Protopterus annectens. The sequence continues at coordinate 598,240,517 of NC_056726.1, forward strand.
TTGCAAAAGATGCAGTCTCTGCTGACCTTCTTCCAGCAGTAGCCAGACTTCACATTCGAAAGTTCCAGTGGTACCTGAAAATAGGAGTTTGTTCTTCAACTTCTTCCATGCCTGAAAAAAAGAATTACAGTTGTGAATTCGACAAATATCTTGGAATCTAGGACTCCCCCTTCAGCCACCAGACCCCATTCAGGAGCTGTTTACAGATGCCTCAGACCAGGGGTGGGGAGCAGCTTTGGGGAACCTAAAGTTCGAATGCCTGTGGTCTTCTTCTATGAGAAAACAACACATCAACATCAAGGAGATGAGAGCTCTGATTTTGGCACTTCAGGCCTTCCATTCATCTCTTCTACCAGGTCCCTTGAAACTGTTTGCAGACAGCACCACAGTTCTTTGGTATGTGAACAAAGGGGGAGGGGGGGGCAAAGTCTTACTTTCTTTGCAGATTAGCCCTACAAGCTTAGGAGATTTGCCTTACAAGCAAAGGTAACTTTGACAGTCGTCTACATTCCCTCAGCTCAAAATGTTTTAGCAGACACACTGAGCAGATCCATGACACAGGCCGACGAATGGATAATCCACAGGGATGTGTTTCTGGACATTCTCCACCGTTGGGGTACACCTCAGATAGTACTTTTTGCTTCCCCTCTGAACAGACAGCTTTCATAGTTTTGTGCCAGAGCTCCACACCTCTGGTATGGAAGGTGGATAGCCTTTCTTTTTCAAGAAAGAAGATGATATTCATCGTGTTTCACTGTTGCAGTCCTTACAGAATGGGTTGTCCGTCTCCCGGTAGCCCACAGTCGGCAAGAATACCAAAGTCCTTGGTATATGATGTCAGTTGCCCTCCGTTTAGGTCTGACGTCAGGATGCCAGGTACAAAAGAAGGCAGCCAATGCCATTTCCTCGGTCTTTCTTTCCATGGAGCCTGAAGCAGAAGCATTTTGTATGAGTGCCAGTCAGCCTTGTACCTTCTTTTTGTATTCCACCTGCTTAGTTGAAGACATCCTCAGATAAGTATCTCGTTGGGGACCCTCTTTTCTTGCTTTAACGTATGTCAGCGAAAGTTAATAACTGTCTTGCCTGTGGAAAATAGATTCCGCGCCATATCCTCAGATAAGTATCTCGTTGGGGACCCTCTTTTCTTGCTTTAATGTATGTCAGCGAAAGTTAATTGTTTTGCCTGTGGAAAATAGATTCCGCGCCATGATTTTCACTCCTATTGTATTACTTGTTTGGGCCTTGAGTACAACATCCCTAAATGTGTTCTCTGTGCTTCTTTCAACCCACGTACCATACACCGTACAGCTAGGATCTTGTTCAAGCATTTTGGAGTTTGGTCTAAGTTCGTCGGTATGGCATCTTTTGGTCTCCCGACTTCAGGTGTTCCTAAGAAGCGCAAGAATAAGGACCGCGACAGGCTTAGGGTCAAATTAGCCGACGACGTCCCTGTTAAGTTGGTTGCTGGCCCAGTGGTAGTCAGTGAGGTGCTTTCTTTGCCCCTGCAGTCCACGGATGTTCAGCATCAGGCATCTGCAGAGACCTTTTCTGAGTCCTCCATACAGCAGGCTTCCATTTCGTTTTCTGACCCTCTGCCAGTCACCACCTCTGATGGATCCTGAGCCACTAAGCAGGTGCCGGCTTCTGAGGCCTCTTTTCTCCACTCAGAGACCAGATCCAGACTGACGACCTTGATTCAGACTTCTGCGGTGGCTAGGCCTCCCAAATCCCTCTGGCTTCCTAGTAGGCCATCCAGCCGAAAATCTACTCCAAAGCTGGCTTCGGCCTCCCGTCAAATGCCTCAGGCTCAGATGGTTAAATTGGCTAGTGATCTCTCGACCTTTATCAAGGGCTGTCAGCCACCTCCTTCTAAAAGGATTAGGGAATTGTCCCCAGAAGCTTTCTCTGCCTCAGACTCTGAGGTTTCCAGCAACTCTGCTGATGAAGAGGGAAACTCTCCACTTTTTTCTGTTTTGAGGATTCTGATGCAGAAGACTCCTTCCCTTCTGCCTCCCCTCCAGAAGATTTTTCTTTTGGAGATACGCTGAATACTCTTAGGGAGCATTTCAAATGGGAAAGTCAGGACTACCCTCAGTCTAAGAAATGGATTAGGGAATTCTTGGATTTGCCACAGCATAAGCCTTTGTCTATCCCTCCAGTTTTGGAAGTTGATGATGTTTTCATAGAGAACTCTTTGACTCCAAATTCTGTTCCTCCTGCTCCCAGAAAGCCTGACCGGTATTATAGAGTTCCTGATTCTCATCAGTTCCTTTTCAAGAATCCTATTGCTGATCCAGAGATTATTTCTCAGGGCCCTAAGGGTGTTAAAGCCACGGTTGCTAAAAATCCTGTTCCTTCTGACAGGGAATCTAGGGCCCTTGGATAGCTGGGGTAAAAAGGTTTATACTTCTTCCACCCTGGCTATTAGGTCTGTTAATTGTCTTTTTCATATGCTTAAGTATCAGCAGCATACTTTGGAGGCTATTAAGGCTAGAATTGCTGGTGTTCCTTCCCTGATGGAGAGTAAGGACATGCATGATTTATGAATTCTGCCACTCGTCACTAAACATTCTCTACATTGTGGTTTCAACACTTTGGAGGCTTCTTGCAGGGCAGCAGCCACTGGTTCTGTCATTAGAAGACATTCTTGGCTTAGGGAACAGCCCCTTTCTGAACCTGTCAAATCTAAATTATTGGATGTGCCTTTGCACAAGAACAATCTTTTTGGTAGCAAAGCAGAAGAGGTGTTGAAAAAGTTGGAGGATAAGGCCAAATCAATGCAAACTGTTAAGGACTTTCTGCAAGTTCAGCCTCCTCATTTTTGTAGACATTACCCTTCTAAGAAATGGACTTTTCCTGACCGTAGTAAACAGAGTCGCACTAGGTCTAGGGGTTACAGGTCTTCTAGGGATCAGACTTCCACCCCTCAAAAGGCTAAGCACTGGTAGGCTTCCACTTCAAAATTGGGGAGTTCTAAGCAAACTTCCAAAAGCAAGCATTACCAATGACTCCGGCCCTTCCCTGCCTGCCTCGGCGGGCCCAGGATTTCCTTTGGGGGGGAAGGTTAGCCATGTTTGCAAATGTCTGGTTCACCATCACAGACAACAAATGGGTGCTCAAAGTAGTATCCCAAAGCTTTCACATCTTCCCTGTCCACCAAGGATACCCGAATATCCCCCAAAATCAAAGGGCAGAAACAGAAAAACAAGTTTCTTCTTTACTAAACCTGGGAGCAATAGAGCCAGTTCCTGCACTACAGATAGGCCAGGGATTTTGCTCAAGACTTTTCCTGGTTCCCAAAAAAGGGGGCACCTGGCACCCTATTCTGGATTTGTCCATTCTTAACACATTTCTGGTTATTCCCAAATTCAAAATGCTCACTCTTCAGCAGTTGCTGCCAGTGCTGGCCAAGGATTCCTGGCTGGTGACTTTGGATCTCAAAGAAGCTTATCTGCACATCCCAATAAGGGAAAGCTACAGGCAGTTGCTTCATTTCAGGGTAGGGAACAGGCACTTCCAATTCTCTGCACTGCCCTTTGGCTTATCTACTGCTCCCAAGTTTTTACCAAATGCCTGGCTCCAGTCATTGCTTTTTGCAGGCAAAGAAACCTTCAAATTTACCCTTACTTGGACGATTGTCTTATTCAGGCAAACTCTCCAGAGCAACTTCTAAAGGATTTGGACTTTGTGAAGAACCTTCTCGCCTCTTTGGGCTACACCATCAATGAAAAGAAGTCAAAATTGGTACCCACCAGGGAGATTGTATTCCTGGGAGCGAGCCTGAACACGGCCACCCAGATGGTATTCCTCCCTCAAGAGAAAGAAATGGATCTTTTCAATTACTTAAAAATTTGGCAAGCATGACCCAGCTTTCTGCAAGGCAATTCCTGCAAGCCCTAGGGTTCATGGTTTCATGTATGTTGATGATTCCATATGCCAGACTGCATATGAGGAAAATACAATGGTACCTGAAAAACCTTTGGTGTCAACACACAGGATTTAGACTTGATACTTCGTCTGATTCCCTGCCTGCAGACGGAGTTCCTTTGGTGGGCAATGGGCTGTGCACAGAACAAAGGCCTGTCTTTCTGCCCACCTCCAGCCAGCCAGACTCTCACCACAGATGCCTCTGACTACGCTTGGGGAGCACATCTAGAGGGCAGATGCATTCAGGGGACTTGGAACTCTCAACAGGTTCATTTGCACATAAATCTGAAGGAATTGATGGCAGTCCAGCAGGCCTTAATGGCTTTCAAACATCTTCTCTCCTGGTACTGTTCTGGTCAGGACAGACAACGCCACAATCGTGGTACATCAACAAGCAGGGAGGGACGCACTCTTACCCTCTGTCCAGACAAAGCATGATACTATGGTCCGTAGCAGCTTCCATGGGCATTCATCTGATAGCTCAGTTTCTTCCAGGAAGGCTCAACGCCTTGGCAGACTGGTTGAGCAGGCAGATCCTGGATCCTCACGAGGGCAACTAAACAAGACCATCTTCTATCGCATTATTTAGCATTGGGGCACTCCCCAGGTGGATCTCTTCTCATCTCCATCTAACTACCTTCTTCCAACCTTTTGCACCAGGGATCATCACAACACAGCTTTGAAAGTGGATGATCTGTCCTTCCCCTGGACGCACCTCTCAATCTATGCATTCCCTCCTCTACCTCTTCTTCCCAGAGCGCTGTTAAAGATAAGGGACGAAAACCAAGGGCCATCATCATAGCTCCAGACTGGCCCAGACAACATTGGTATCCACTACTTCGCAGTCTCTCCCAGTCTCGGCCTTGGCATCTTCCCCTGATACCAGATCTCTTGGTTCAGGAGGGGGGAAGAATTCTGCATTCTCATCTTCAGACTCTGCATTTGGCAGCTTGGCTCATAATATAAACCTTTCCCAACAAGTGGTTGAGGTCCTTCGTGAGGCCAGGAGGCCTAGCACTAGGAAATCTTACACAGATAAGTGGAAAAGATTCTCCATTTGGATGCAGACTAGAGGGGTAGACCCTTCTCAGCCTTCTCTTCCTGTCATTCTTGACTATCTGACAGGCGTGCTTAACTGTGGACTTTCCTTTTCCTCTATCAAAATCCATGCTTCAGCTATTTCTGCTCATTGTTCCTTTGAACATCCCATTTTCCTCACATCCTTTGATGAAACAGTTCCTCAGGGGAGCTAGCAATTTAAAGCCTCCCAGAAGGGCACTTACTCCTGCTTGGGATCTCAGTTTTGTACTTGAGAAACTTACTCTGCCTCCTTTTGAACCAGCTGCCTCAGCAGACCTGAAGTTTCTCTCCTGGAAAACTGCCTTTCTTTTGGCTATTACTTCAGCTAGAAGAATTTCTGAGCTGCAGGCCTTAATGGCAGTAGAGCCTTTTATTATCTTCCATGTGGATCAGGTTTCTCATAGGTTCATAGGTTCATACTAGGCTATCTGCCCTAGGACATTTATAAGCCTAGCCAGAGTATGTTTGGCTTTCGCCACTCATTTTAAATTAATTTTGCTATGCCCTTTTTTGAGGTTAGTATACTGTGCCTCTGTCTAACAGTGACACAGAAGTGATACCCGGGGTAAACCTATGATCTCCCATCCACTCATCAAGATTCCTCTTGAAGAGAGTCAATGAGGGACTCTGCCTAACCTGGACTGGGATTTTATTCCATAGTGAAGGGAGCCTCTGGGTTATGAATCTGTCCCTCCAGCATGTCCTATTTATTTCAGTGCTGAGGTTCAAGTCTCTCGAGCGTGTAGCTCGATGGGATTCAAACTAATCCCTCCTTTATGCCTAAGGTAGTTTCTAGCCTCTCTCTTAACCAGTCAGTCCACCTGCCTGCCTTCTTTCCTAATCCTCAGAATAAAGGGGAAAGGTTACTGCATTGTCTGGATGTGCATAGACAGCTTGGATTTTGCCTGGACAGGACTAAACCTTTTCGAACGTCGGATCAGTTGTTGGTCAGTTTTGCTGCTGGAGCACAGGGCAAAGCTATTTCAAAACAGAGCATTTCTAAGTGGATTGCTCATTGTATTCACTTTTGTTACTTACAGCATGGCAAGGTTCCTCCTCAAAGTATTAGGACCCATTCTACTAGGGCAGCCTCTACCTCAGCAGCTTTCTTAAGAGGTGTACCTACTAGGGACATACTGGAAGCAGCTACATGGACTTCTGGCCACACTTCCACTTGTTTGTTTGCTCAAACTTCCACTAAACATTACAATTTACCCTTGTTTTCTAAGTCCAGGGCTGGTTTTGCCACCGCAGTGTTGCAGGGCATCCTTACCAACCCTTAAACAGTGGGCGTTCCTCCTCCCTTTTGTTTTTTTCCTGGGTTTTGGGAATCGACCCATTTTGCAAGGACTGCAACAGTGAAACACAATGAACATAGTACAGTTGTGTACACTTACCATAAATTTAGATGTTTGAGTGTATTCACTGTTGCAGTCCTGGTCCCCCCCCCCTTTTTTTCCTAGGGCACAGACTGGATTTTCTTTTCCTGGTCTAACCTTTTTTTTGAGCTGGGCTCCTGACAGTTAAGGCAAGAAAAACTGAGGAAATGGCATCGGCTGCCTTCTTTTGTACCTGGCGTCCTGACGTCAGGCCTAAACCGAGGGCAGCCGACATCATATACCAAGGACTTCGATATTTTGGCCGACTGTGGGCTACTGGGAGTCGGATAACCCATTTAGTAAGGACTGCAACAGTGAATACACTCTTAACATCTACATTTATGGTAAGTGTACACAGATGTACTTTTCTCTACACATTCCCCACATATTAAGAAAATCTTGCTGGAGATTCAGCAAGACACCCAAAAAATCTTGCTGGTTTGACCCCCTTTTGGCCAAGACAGCATTGGTTCCCTCTTCCTCTGCAGTTAACCAGAGGCAGTCATCACAAGTTACCTCACAGGGTGGATCTTATCACACAAGACAAGGGATCTCTCATTCACCCACATCTAACAACACTAAATTTGACACACTGGGTGATAGGCTTCTGATTCCTTTCAGACACCTTTTCTCTGAGGATGTGCTTCTAGTCCTGCAAGAGGCCAGGAAACCCAATACCAGGTGATTCTACTTGCCCAAATGGAAGACATTCTCCATCTGGTGTCTTAACAAGCGACTAGATCCATTTTCATTTGATATTCTCCTAGTCCTGTCTTGTGTGAGCTCTCCAAGGCTGGATTGACTTATTCTTCAGTTAAAGCCAATTTATCAGCCATTTCTGCATGAGTGCCTTTATCTGCCCCACTAAGCTTTTAGTTTAGAAGTTAAGCTTTTCTTAAAAGTGTCCTGCCCATCAGACCTCCCAGGAAACCTGTACCTCCTCCTTAGGATTTGAATTTTGTTCTGGGAAAACATACTCAAGACACCCTTTGAATCGTCAGCTTTTGCTCCCTTAAACTATGCACATGGAAAACTGTTTTACTGGTGGCCCTCACCTCTGCTAGGAGAGTTTCTGAGCTTCAAGCCTCAATGGCTTCACAACCCTTTTTAATTTTTCACGGGGTAGGGTTTCTCTTTGTACCAATCCTTCTTTTGTGCCTTACCATTTGTAGGACTCAAATCTGGTAGTGGTTGACCTCCTTGGTGGTGTTTTAAAGGTCAGCCATTCTCCCTATCATCTGCAATGGCTACATTTCGAGGGGTAGATGTGTCCAAGCTTCTTGATCACACACTTAGGCCAGTTTTCATACTGATATTTTGGAGATGAGAACAATCCTTCTCTGTCCAAGGTGTGATTTCTGTCCAGGTGGACAACCTGACAGTAATCTGGTATAATCAACAAGCAAGGGGGAACCTGCTCATATCCTTTTTGCCAGGAGGCAATGTAAGCATAGCAATGGGTGATGTCTTCATGTCACTTTCTCATAACATCGCACATCCCTGGGATTTCCAATGTTCTAGCGGATAAATTGAGCAAGTTAATTTTTATGCCTCACGATTGGTCCTCAAACAAGCAGTGACAACTCAGATCTTCAGTCACTGGGTTCAATCTTGCTATATATATATATTTTTTGTTTTGCACCTAAAGAAGTGCAGCAGTTACTTTGCACTGATCTCTCCATAGGGTCAGTTACCGAGGGACACTGTAATCCACAGTTGGCCCCCAGGTTTCTGTATGCTTTTCCACCCATACAATTGATGATGAAATTTATTCAGAAAGCCAGAAGGTGCAAGGCCAGAGTAATCCTTATTATCTCCTTTTGGCCCTGGCAAGTTTGGTTCCCTTTCCTCTGTTCTCATCTAGTACATTGGACTGCCTCCCAGATCTCCTAAGTCACCTGTCCCGACAGTATCTCCTGGATCAAAAGACCTTGAAGCTGACTGCGTGGTTTCTCCAATTCTAACACTGACCAGAGATGATAGGCTGTTTTCTTTGATGGTTCATATTTTATCAGCTTCACAAAAACACAATACTAGGAAAGTTTATCTTAGCCAGTGGAAAAGGTTTTCTATTTGGGCATCTTGTAAGGGAATAGATCCTTTTTCAGCATCTCTGGACTTCTTGTCAGATCTTTTCTAACAAGGCTCCGTTTTTTTAGCATTCAAGGTTCAATTAGCAACCGTTTCTAATTTCCACATTGGACTCAAACTTCCACTGCTTCACTAAACATTTCAAAGGCCTTTCTGAAGGGAGCCTTCTCACTGAGACCTCATGTGAGGGATCCGATTCCTCCATGGGACATTACTAACATATTGTAGGCCATACCTAAGGCTCCTTTTGAACCTGCAACAAAGGTAGATTTAAAATATCTTTCTTGGAAAAACATTTTTCTGGTGGTTCTTACTTCCACAAATCTTTATACACGATCTTCCATAAGGACATAGTGTCTGTGAGTACAAATCCCTTTCCTCCCAAAGGCGGCACTCAAAATTAATATTAATAGGTCTATCAGTCTACCACTTTTCTTTCCAAAATTTTTAAATAAAAAACAGTATGCTTTTCATTTGCGTTCATAGATGGCTCAGATTTTTTTCTTTCCAAAATTTTCTAATAAAGAACCTGTATATATATGCTATATGTTCATAGACAATTCAGTTTTTATTTACACAAGAGTAAGAGTATTAGGAAATCTGATAAACTGTGCCTTTCTCTAAAGGGAAACTGGCCCAAAGTGTATCAAAGGTCACCCTATCTAGGTGGCTTTATGGATGGTATAATTTCTGTGTGCAACAAGTTGGGGTTGTCCTTACATAAGAAACCAAAGATTCATTCTGCAAGGGCAGTAGCTACCTCTACTGCTTTTATGTGCTTAGTTCCTATTGATTAGATTTGTGCTGCAGCTACTTGGTCTAAGGTTCATGTGTTTGTGTCTCATCACAAGTTGAATGTATAGTCCAGATCCCATACATCCTTTGGCTCCACCATTCTCAGGAGTATCATTCCTTGATACCCTCCCATATATTTTTATAGCTTGAGAGTCTGTCCTAAAGGTTGAACTCAACAAAAACACACACCACCAGATATTAAAGCTTTGTACTTAACACAATGCTAGATCTGTGTTGTCTTGTTTTCATCCCTTTCAGCATACCTTCTCCTTCCCCCTTCTGAAATTTCACCTGGTGCTCCCTGCTGAATGGCTGGACCTAATCAGGGACATTGTCTTTGAGCAGCCTTTGATTGCTGTTTCTGCCTTTGTGGCCATTTCTTTGCCCTCCTTATAGGCTAACCTGTTGCCGGTTGATTATTTGTTAATGTAATTATGAGCAGGCAGACTCTATCTGAGATTCTTGGCAGTAAAAGAAGGAATTATGAGTAAGGATGGAGTCAGAGCCCTGAATCCACAGCTTCTAAAAAGTGCCGAGGTCAGATCTGATAACCCAGAGGTTGAACCAGACGAAGACAAGACGACGTAGATCTAGCATTATGTCAAGCACATAAGTTTCATTTTTGGTGGTTGTAACCTTGGCCAGATGAATTTCTGAACTTCAAGCCTTGTCGTGCAAACCTCTTTATTTGATATTCCAACTAGCTTTGTACCTAAGATAGCCACTAGGTCAGCTTGGAGCCAAGTCATAAATCTGCTCGTTTTTTTTCCTAACTATTCCAGCAAAGGAGAATACATCTTGTATACCTTGGATGCTCACAAGCAACTCAGATTTTTTCTTGTACCTCATAAAGTTTATATGGAAAGATGACCAGCTCTATGTGTTTTTCAGAACTAAATTAGGATCCACCGTCTCTAAAGTGTCTGTACAAATGACTTTCAGACTGTATTACCTTTGTGATTTGAAAGTTTTGTCTCTGCCTACGAAAAAAGGGCACATTGTACTAGGATTGTTCCTTCTTCAACTACATCTTTCAGACATTCATTGTTGAAGATGTATGTGCTGCAGCTCCTCAGTCTAACATGCATGCTTTTGTCAAAATTGCAAACTGGATCTCCATTTCAGCTCCAAAGCAAGCTTTGGTTGTGCTATCTTCAGAAGTATCCTGCCATGATGCCACCCTGGACTTTTGGTAGCTGAGGACTCTGTCCTAGTTGTTGAGATGGATGAACGAAACAAAATAGAATGCAAAAGTTATATGTTTACCATAAAGCTAGATCCCTCTTGTCCTTCTCTGTCCCTAATGGACCAAACCTGAAGCCTCTGATGGAGCACAGTCATTTATACACTGCAGTTTTCTTTGACGTTCCCTTTTTTGTAGGAGTAGCTCTGTTTATTTCAGGCAGACTCCATCTGAACCTACTCTGCTAGCACAGGGGATTATGAGTGCAAGTAGCTAAGAGTGCAGAATTCTGAAGTTTTTTGTAATCTTTGATCTCCCTCAAGGCAGATAACCCAACTGTCAACACAGATGTGGAAAGGAGATAAGAAGTTATGTACTCACCATAACGTTCCATCTGAGTAGGTAAACTTCATTTGTCAGCAACCTGTGGGGTTATCGGATCCATATCGGATCCGAGCCGGCAGCTTCCAACAGCTAAGATCCGAGCTCCAAGCTCCTCCCCTTACCCATAATCCCCTGCTTATCTCTTCCTGACCTCAGGTCGAGTTTGCTTATGCATAGACCATACGATACCAAGAACCACCTCCATACTCTAACCTAGAGACAATCCGCCATGAAAGCAATAGTCCTTTGAACATCCATATAGGTTAGGGGGACGGAGGGAGGGACGGTTGCTGACAAATTAAGTTTACCTACTCAGATGGAACGTTATGGTGAGTACATAACTTCTTAATCTGAAGTAGTTAACTTTATTTGTCCATCAGCCTATGGGACAGAGTCCCCAGCTACCTGATTCTTGGGAGGTCCTCATGGAAGGATGTTCCGGAGCACTGCAGAGCCAAAGGATGCTCTCCCTCTGGAAACAATATCCAACTTGTAATGGTTTATAAATGTATGAGATGAAGCCCAAGTGGCTGCTGAACAAATGTCATCCAACGACACCCTAGATCGAAAAGCAGCAGAGGTAGAAATCGACCGAGTAGAATGGGCATGGACTCCTTGAGGTGCAGGCCGGCCAGAACTCTCATATGCCAAAAGAATACATTGGGAAATCCATCTGGACAATGTGACTTTTGTTACAGGTTTTCCCAAACAGGATTTAGCAAAGGATACAAAAAGCTGGTCTGATTTCCTGTGATCAGCTGTCCTGTGCAAATAGAATCTTAGTTGCCTATGTACGTCTAGAGAGTGCAACTTGTATTCACCTTTGTTCTGATAATTTGGAAAGAAGACTGGTAAATTAATATATTGGTTGATATTAGACTCCGAAGCAATTTTGGGCAGAAAAGAGGGGTTGGTCCTGAGTGAGACTCTATATTTGTGAAAAATCAAATACGGTGGCTTGGCACAAAAGGCTTGAAGCTCTGAGTCCCTTCTGGCCGAAGTTATGGCAATAAGAAAAACTGTCTTCCAAGATAAGTATTTCAGATCCACCGAAGTTGCAGGCTCAAAGGGAGGAGCTGTTAGAGACTGAAGTACAAGAGTTAAATCCCAAGGAGGGACTGCATCTTTAACTGGAGGTCTTGGTAGGAAAGTGCCTTTTAGGAAGGCCTTACATAATTTGGACGAAGTCAAAGGGCCGAGATCACTGCCAACATGATAATGAGAGATTGCAGCCAACTGGACTTTGACCGTAGAAGAGCTAGCACCTTGGTCGAATAATCCTGACAGAAAATCTAGTACTGCTGGCAACGGAGCTGTAAAGGGATCTAAGTTCTGATGCTCCGCCCAAATAGAAAAACACTTCCATTTGCTATTATAAATTCTTCTAGTAGATGGCTTGTGAGCGGCTACTAGAATAGCCTTGACAGGGGACGAGATACCGGGAGTCCTAGCAATCACTGGAATTGGATCAACCAAGCTGTGAGCTTGAGGTTGTCAAAGATTCGGGGTTGACAGGCCTGATGGGTGAGAGATCAGATCCAGGATGGGATCTAGAATCCATGGGGGATTCACTAGATGAGACCATAGATATGGGAACCAACCTTGACGAGGCCAGAATGGGGCAATGAGGATTATTCTGCTCCCCAACCGTCTGGCTTTCTGTAAAAACTTTAGCATCAGGGGCAGAGGAGGGTAAGCATAAAGTAGACCGGGTGGCCAAACATGCACCAGAGCGTCTCTGGGGGATTCCCTGGGTGGGGGAATTAGAGCGAAGTAATCACTGCACTTTGCGTTCAAAGGAGAGGTGAAAAGATCGCAACGAGGTTGACCCCATTTGGAGACTATCTGTTTCGCTACACTGGGATTCAGAGACCACTCGTACGGTGAGAGGATGGTTTGACTCAGTCTGTCTGCCAAAATGTTGGACCGTCCCAGAATGTGCATCACTGTGAGAAAGCGGTTGGTGGACGTCACCCATTCCCACACTCTCATGGCCTCCTGACAAAGTGGATAGGACCTGGTTCCCCCTTATTTGGTGATATACCAGACGACCAACATGTTGTCTGTCTGGATCGCAATTGTCCCCAAGGGAAGAAGGCTCTTTAGTGCTTGCAATGCCAAAAGCACCGCTCTCATCTCTAGGACATTGATATGCAATGAGGTCTCCAAATGGTTCCACGTGCCTTGGACGGTCCTGCCCAAGCAGTGCCCCCCCACCCGAGGCGAGAGGCATCCGTAGTCACCGTGGCAAGAGGAGGGGACACAGAGAAGGGGCACCCCTTCTGGAGGTCCGGGGACTGGAGCCACCATAAGAGGGCTTTCCTGCACACCCTGCTGAGAGGAATGGGGAAGCTCAGGGGATCTCAGGAAGGACCCCTGGACTTGCAAAGTCCATTGAAGAATTCTCATGTTTAAGCGCGCCATGGGTAGTAGGTTGATGGTTGCCGCCATCGAGCCTAGAGCCCTCAGGACCAATTCCGCAGGGGGAGCTGGGGATTGTAGAAGGGCCAGTACATGGAGTTTCAGAGTTCGTAGCCAGTCCGGAGTCAAGAAGGCTAGAAGCTGGTTTGTGTTCAATCTGGCTCCGATGAAATCTAGGATTTGAGTTGGAAGAAGGGAAGATTTCACAATGTTGATCGTGATCCCCAGCTGGGGAGCTAGATGGAGAAAGTAATCCCTGGCGGTGCATAGTAGATGCCTGGTGGGGGTGGTCAGGAGCCAGTCCAGGTACGGAAAGACCTGAATTCCCTGGAGTCTCAGGTGGGCCGCTACAACAGTTAACACTTTGGTGAACACCCTGGGGGCTGTGGTGAGACCAAAGGGAAGGACCCTGAATTGGCAATGGCTGGCTCTCAGCCAGAAGCGGAGAAACCTCCTGGATCGTCTGTCCATCAAAATGTGGTAGTACGCATCCAGGTCTATGGAGCACATCCAGTCGTTCTCCTGCAGAAGGAGGAGAATGGATTGAAGGGTGACCATCCGGAACTTTTCTTTGGCTACTGACAGATTTAGAAAGGACAGGTCGAGGATTGGTCTTAGGTCCCCCGTCTTTTTTGGCACCAAGAAGAACCTGGAGTAAAAGCCTGATCCAGACTGGTCTGGGGGGACGTGATGGATTGCTCTTTTTTCTAGTAGCCGGAGTATTTCCTCGGCTGCCGCCTCCCTTTGATTGGGTGGGACATCGGGGAGGCTTCGGGAACTGAGAAGGGGGATTGAGAAAGGGGATCTTGTAGCCTCTGGATATGATCTGAAGCACCCAGCGATCTGTTGTAATGGACTCCCAAGCTGCCAGGTGCCTCGAGAAATGCCTCCCCGACTGCCTCCAGAGTGGAAAAAGGGGGTCAAGCTCCCCCCCGGAGGGGGCGGGCAGGAGCACTCCCATCTGCAGCTGGGCCTGGAGGAACCTACGCATCATCTGGTCCAAGTCTGCATCGGACACACTCCAGGTAGACCTTGATGAGGCCACCGAGGTGGGCCAGGAGTGCCGCCTCAATTACCTCGAAGGTGACCGGGTCTCCTCCTCCTCCGGCCCGCAGCTGGGTGAGCGGGAGAAGAAAGAGCCCCTGGGAGGAGAAACCCGTTTGGCTGGCAGGGCCGATGCAGAAGCTTCGGCCCGCCGCTTTTGCTTTTCCCTGCATTTCTCCTTTCTAGCTTCCCTCTCCTCCTGGCCCAAGGTGGGAGGTTGAGTCCCGGCCAGGGGAAGGGAAATAGCAGGTGGCGCTGCCTCAGCCGCGGCAGGTGCCATGGTGGGACCAGAGGACGAAGCCGGATCCACGGGCAGAAGTCCCACCAGAATCAGCTTCGACCTCCGGTCCTTGAGGGCCCTGGGGTTGAACGCTGCACAAATAGTGCAGCCGGTGGAAAGATGTTCAACCCCAAGGGATAAAACGCACTGAGTGTAGCCATCCGCTGGGGACAACATATGGCCACACTCGGTACACTTTGAAAAGAATGTTTTGGGTGCCTCCGCCATACCTACAAAAAAACAACACACCCGCTAGGCCCCAAAACCACACACCCTAACGCGCACAATGGGGAGGGAATAACACTAAAAAAAGATAACTAAACACCAGGTAAGAAAATGTTAATGCTACAGGGGAACTATGCTAATCACACACACACAAAAAATCTGTTTAAACTAAGAAAAAGGAGATTTTTTTCTCACAAATTCGACAACCACCACACCTGGAAGCTCGATCAAGCTGCTGAGAGAACCGCGGCAAGCTAGATCTGAGGTCAGGAAGGGATAGCAGGGGATTATGGGTAAGGGGGAGGAGCTTGGAGCTCGGATCTTAGCTGTTGGAGGCTGCCGGCTCATATCCGATATGGATACGATAACCCCATAGGTTGATGGACAAATTAAGTTAACTACTTTAGATCAAAGGTCTAGCATTATGCTAAGTGCGCAACTTTCCTTTTTTTGTGATATGAAAGTTGAAGTTTTATAGCAAGTATATTTAGATTCTTCAACAAAATCTGACAGTAAAAATAATGTAGAAGTAGCCCTGAATAAGTGTGCTTTACTGAGTAAACCAATTGCTTTAAAGCACTGCCAGGCATTCACAGCACTAGTGGCAGTAACATAGCTATAGAATGTTGTCCTGTTTAGACATTCTGCAGTTGCTGTGCAATAAGACTGTTAGATATTTTATTCCTCAGACTGACAGAGAGGTCATCAGACTCTCACTGCAGGCTTCTAGCTTCTCTGTGTTTTTCCACTGAACAGGTAGCATAGTGCAGCTAGAAAACTTAACCAATAGCAAAGTGAGCTTTAACCTGGATATGCTGTTGGCTCATTTTCAAGCTGCACATTGCTATCAGTGTTATTGATCTTTTGAACAGACCATGAATGTTTCCAGTAAACTGAGCTTCTCCTTAGCCTTAGGCATGGATCTGAGATGCAGCTTAAATGGGTAAGCTGCTTGTTCCATTTTTATTTGCTTTTACCATAAGAAGTGGTTCATTATTAGTCTGCCTGTCTGCATTTTGGTCCCTTCCAGCTGACTTCCAGAGAACAATAAATACCCAGTCTGGGAGCTGTCTTTGGAATTTATTCTTGTTGCATTATGTAGCATATTTGTTGCCTGGTTTGCAATTGAAATGTAAAAATATAGAATTGGAAATTCAAGGTTCCAACGTAAGTGATGTACCTGGAGGCATGATCTAGACCTCGTCACATACACAGGCTTGAATTCCTGCCTGGATCATAAGAAGTTTGAGGTCTTGATAAAGCAAGCTCTACCCATGTAGAGGCTTTTACCTTTAGCATTCAGGCTGGGAAAATCAAGACAGATGAAGTGACCCAGAAAGTTAGCAGCACTGAGAGCAGGAAACAAAAGGCTTTAATGACTCTGTCATTTCCCACCAAGGCCTGTAGATGTTAGAGTTGGGGAGATGTTTGCCTCGTATAGCCCCGATTCTAAACCTTGTTTCCACAGAATCCCTGCTTTTTTTACTACATTGGAGGTAGACAGTGGAATTGTACCTTCTGCTGTTACACAAGCCTTGGTAGAATTTTCCATGACATCTAGGCCAGATGCTGGTTCCCAGGTATTCATAATGGCTGCCAACCCTTACAGAATTTTGTTTGGCTGTCTGGAAGCTTGCATGACTGTGGATATTTTAATCATTCTTCTCAACAGCAGTCAAGAGCAGGGTCTGTTTGATAAGCCTCACACAAGAGCAGCATCTACAAGTGAAATCGGCAGACAACTGATGTGCAGGTATTGGTTGTCTGGGCACCTACCCCCTAATATCCTTTGATTACAAGAAGTTTGTGAAGTAGTATGACATGAGCTGGCAGAGGGAAAATCTCAAGGACTACATTTTTGTGTAGCTAGACCCCTCCCAACCACCAGAGAAGGGAGAGAAGTCCTCACTCTCTGATATATAGAAAGACTTAGTGTATTTTCCAAGTTTTCTTACAGATGGGATACAGCTCTTATAGAGTCATAGATTTTTGTTAGGTTAACGACCCAGGGGGGTCTTTCTAAGCCTAACCACGTTTTCCCAAAAGAATAATGTCCTATATCCAAATAGGACATCGAGGGCCAGGCATTTATAAGCTACCTCTGTCCATAAGGGACATGGGTGCCAGGCCCAGTCTAAATTTCCTATTCCCCATCCACTTGTCTAGGCTATGCTTAAACTGAGTAATAGATAAACTCGGCTTCACATGGATGGAAAGCCTGTCCGATAGGAGGGGCAGTTTCTGGGGCACATATCTGTCTCTCCAGCATGTTCTGTAAGTCACAGACAAAATTCAGGTCTTTAGACCTTGTATTTCTGGTACTGTTTGACTTGTGAATGTCCAGGAGATTCGTAAGTGTAGGGTTTGCAGATGCTTAGTGTTGCAAAGTTTGTGTTAAACTGATCTCTGGCTTACTTCTGAACACTTACTATGGCTGGCTCCATTTGATTTTCCTTCCCACCAGCGCTATTGTTTGTTGTGTTCTTATAACTTGCTGGCATTTGCTTTGCTCGCCTCTTATTATAAATTTGTTATTGGACACTCCTTTCAGTCCCATCACATCAGCTCATTCTACTGAGTACAGTGAGATCAGTTGTTGAAGGCCCACCCCCTTAGCTTCTTAACCTTGAATTATCTTCTGTTTCCTCCCTTTCTACTTGACAAAAAAAATACGCTCTATTCAGCTGCTTTTGTTGTATTTTACTGTATTTGTACTGTGTATTTTTCTACTTTAATACTTTATTTTGCTTTTGCTGCTATTCTTAAGTGTTCAGTTGCATTTATACCACCTATTTTATTACTGCTTGTTTGTAGCCTGATTACATTGAGAACATTGTTCTACCAAATTTCTGCTTTATACTGTTTTTTTTTTGTTGTTGTTGCTGTCGTGACTGTGATTTAAGCACTTTAAATTTCAAATACCTCTGCCATTTTTAGCATAGGTTAGATTCAGTTTTACATAATCTAGACTGTCTTGTATCACATGAGCACTAAAAAACTCTTCACTGAGATACTGAAAGATCTGAGGCATCCATTGCTTCCAACTAACTATATGTGCCTGTTTCTGCTCTTATTTTGCACTCATAATTTGTATTTGCACTCTGCTGTCTGTCTGAATTTTTGGAACTGTTTTTGGCCACATTTTACTGCATACTGTACTAGTTCGGCTGTAGCATAGCCCAGTTCCAGGCTTGCTGTTTCTGGGTCTGTCTTCTAACCTCTGAACAATCAAACTCAAGCCATCTTTGTTGGAGAGGGCCTTTCTGCACCCTTGTTGGAGGAGAGTTCTGTCTGGGTCCCATCTAATCGAGGGTGATTGGACTAGAGCTCAGAGAGTGCATCCTTATTTGCTAGTTTGAGTTGAGAGTTATTTCTTGTTTTATATAAGCCCCCATACCTGCACTTTCTTGCATGTAGCACACCATTATGCAGTGCCGCGTAACAGTAGTTACCATTGGTGGTTATAGTAGCAAACGTTTTGCTTGTTAAAGTTTCCTGTAGTGCTTTGCTTGTGGTCCTCCATAGGTTTTTCTCAGCTCAGCTCTACTGTCAGGTAGAGCACTAAGCCTAGACTCAGAGGTACCAATACACCTTTCACCCACTAGCCATTCCTAAGTGTGACCTCTCTTCCTAACTGTATAAATTTACCTAACCCTATGGGTGTTCAATTTCCCACAGTTTCTCCAGCCAGCTTGGTCAACATGGGCATCCTGAGACAGTGTAGTTAACTGCCTTATGTTCACTGACAGCCCTCTGCTCCTAGACCACAGAAAGTCAACTTATGAGAGATGCAACTATATTGAGAACCTTGAATCCATGCTCTCTCACACACCTGTCAGTACATGACAATGAGCGGGTCGTCCGCATGCACACGTCACTTCCTACTCTACCCAAACCCACTACACACATACCTACACATGCGGAGGTCCTCACCAGAAACATAACTAAACACCAGAGATCTCACACACATAAACACAAGCACACTACACATACTTCTTCCTGTGCAGAACACATTAGATATAATATTTCACACTCCATTGTCTCACCGGTCAAACCCTTAAGGCAAAATACAAAATCAAACATATCAGTCATAGGTGATTCCATCGTGTGAGACACACTGATGTCCATTTCACTAGGCTGGATAAGGTCAAGGCCAGCTGTCTGTCAGGTGCCAGGAGCCGCCATATCAGACATGCACTTAAGTCTCTCAACAACAGGTACTGTTATGATTCTGTCATAGTCCATGTTGGTGTGAATGACTTCAGACATACCTCTCTAGACTAAATGAAGAGAGACATGATTGAGCTCTTGGACTGTGTGTCTCAGGCTGGTATGTCCCTAGCCTTAAGCAGCATTTTACCTTCTCCTAGGATGATGCCTCAGTACAAATAGAAAATGATTGACTTCAATAATTGGCTTGGTTTCTGAAGTCATTCCAGGCGGATACAGTATCTCAGCCTGGAATGACATGATCGACAGACCTCAATGCTTTGTCAGAGATGGTCTTCTGTCACTCCTGATATTTCGGTTACTGGCCAAGGCTCTTGCCATCCCATAGTGGCTTTTAGGCAGTGTCTCAAGGACAAAATTCCCGACGTAAGAACTCTATCTAAGAACAACCTCAAGGTTTTGCTGGTAAACAATGGGAGTCTTAACATGAAACTGCATTCACTGGAAGCAGTCCTTACCTTAAAAGATGTAGACATTTGTGCAGTCACTGAGACCTGGTACAAGGCCATGGAGAGGACTTCAGCCATATCAGGCTACACCTCCTTCCACATGTTCAGACCACAAACTGATGGCATGAAAACTAAAGGAGGCAGTGTATCAATATTCATTAAAGTTAAATACACATCCAGATTGGTTAGACAGCTTGATTCCCTCAAGATACTTCCTGTGCAATTAACTGTTGGTAAGACACCTTTTCAAGTCATTGCCAGCTACAGGACCCTATCCATGAATCAGGACACCCACTCTGCCTATTTGGATCTACTTGAGTCTCTCAAGCTACATCTGAACACCATTGTTTTGGGCAACTTTAACTATCCATCCATTGACCGGGGAAATTACTTGTGCGCAAACTCACTTGCACAAAGGTTCTTCAACTTCATCAACTCCAATGCCCTGGACCAGCTAATTGACAACCCCACAAGGGGTACCAACATCCTGGATCTGGGGCTTACCAATATGGGGGATCACTGTGACACCCCCATTGTGAGGTCGTCCCTGATGAGATCTGATCATAAATCATTCTCATTCGAAGTTACTGTCACACCTGACCTTGACCCCCAGCAGCAACTAAACTAAAAAACTTCTCCAAAACAGATTATAATCTCTTATGGGATGGTATAAATAGCTTCATTGCACCTCCCTCTCAGATGGAACTGGAAACTATGCCAAGTTCTACACAAATGCTTTATGCAAACACCTGAACAACTGCATTGACTTGGCCATACCTGATAGGGCCAAGACAAGCTCCTCGAGGAAGAGCAAACCTGTCTGGTGGACAACTGCCATTAACAGGCTTTATAACAAGAGGAAGAAGTTGCTGTCTAAGAGTAAGAGGGAGCGAGCCCTAAACTGGAAACACTCCCTCCTCAGCTTAAACAAGCAAATAAAACTTCTTGTGAAGTCCTCCAAAGCTAACTAAGAATCCAGATTAGCTCCCTCAACTAAGGACAACATTAAGGTGTTCTTTAGTTACATCCGTAACCTAAAAGGAAAGGTCCAGATTTGTACAGAACTGGTATGATACCACATATACAGAGCCTGTGGACATTGCTAACCTGTTAGCAGACAGACTCTGTGAAAACGTCACTCCCCTGTCCCCGCCACACAAACCCAAAGACATCCCTACCACCTGTCCTCTACCTTGTATCTCTAAAGAGCAGGTCGTGATCACCCTAAGGTCAAAAATACAGCATCCATAGGACCTGATAACATCTCAGGCTGTGTCCTACATGGGCTCAAACAAGAATTAGCAACACCATTGGGTGCTCTTTTCAGTCATAGTCTAATCACTGGCTTCATCCCAGCTGAATGGAAAAAGGCCACCATTATCCTCTTGCACAAAAATGGTGCTTCCACTGACCCTGGGAACTGCAGACCTATTAGCCTGACTAGCCTTGTCTGCAAGGCCATGGAGAAAATCATCATGGCCCTTATCAACAAAGATATTGGTAATCTCCAAACACTTGACCCTACTCAGTTTGGATTTGTCAAAGGGAGATCATGCATGTTAAACCTGGCGGACTTCTTACAGACAGTCACCAAGGCCCTTGATGAGGGGAAATTTGTGCATACAGCCTACCTAGACTTAGCCAAGGCTTTTGACACTATTCCCTACTCAGGCATAACTGACAAACTCACCAAGCTAGTTATCAACATGTATATCCTTAGATGGGTCACTAACTGGCTGACTGATAAAACTCATATAGTCAAAATAGAGGAATCCTCCTCCAATAGCAGACCTGTAACCAGTGGAGTTCTACAGGTATCAGTCCTACTCTTTGGAATCTATTTCTCCAAAGTGCAAGCTCAAAGTAAAGATCTGTGGCTGACAAAGTTTCTGATGATTGGAAACTGGGAGCAGTTAGAATCTCCAAACGATGTTAGCATCCTATAAGAGGGTGTTACACAAACAAATGCTGGTGCCAAAGTCATGCCCTTAAACTCAATGCAAAAAAAATGTATTATCATTCCTTTCGGTAAGAGTGATGTTCCTGCTAACTACCACATCAGTAACACCCTAAGTACGCACTCAGTGGTGAGAGACCTGGGCACACAGGTTGACAGCAACCTTTCCTTTGATCACCATGTCTCCACAGTGGTAAGAAGAGCTTTCTATTTTGCTCATCTCATAAGTAAGGGCATTGCCTCCAAAAAAAAAATTGTAACCTCCCTGTACTCTTCCCTCATCGGGCCAGTTATTGAGTAGAATGCCCCTTTTGGGTATGTAGCTTCCTAAGCACCTGCAGCAATTGGAGAGACCACAAAGGTTCCTCACAAGGAAAATTCAAGGCCTTCAGCATCTGTCCTACAAGGATTGTCTGAAATGACAGTCACTTTACCTTGTTTCATACAGACTTACCCAGAGGTGATCTTTGCCTAGCATATAAGGCAATCTTTGACCCTGCTTTATTGGAAATGCTGCATATCCGTAAGTTAGATGGTGCACGGGTTACTTGCTCTAATGGCCTTAACCTGGTATGTGACATTAATAGAACCTGCTGGAAAGACAGATTGGTCTCCCAGAGGTTTCCACTCCTTTGGAACAGACGCCCACTTCATGTCAAGCAGAGCACCTCATTGGCCCTCTTCAAACGCAGTGATTGGATGGGTAACCATAAATTCATCCCATGGGTTCCACCTATGTCCCTCTTGGACAGGAGTGGTAGGTACTGATCATGCAAATAAGAGGAAAATTTGGCTAGGCTTATAAGGGCCCTAGGGTCATTAACCTAGTAACCTCCTATGATCTTGCCTATAGATCACCCCCTCAGCATGTTACCCTATCTGCATGGAAAATGATGAAGGGCTCAACAGCCATGAGTGCCTGAGGTTCTGAAACCCTTCTGGCTGAGGTGATAGCTAGTAGGAAGGCAGTCTTCCAGGAGAGGTATTTCAATTTTGTTGAAGCAGCAGCTTCGAAAGGAGGTAAGGTTAGTTTTTCTAAAATGATTCAGGTCCCAGACTGGCATGGGAGGCCTTCTGGGAGGACTGATATTAGAGTCCCCCCCTGAGGAATTGTTTAATCAGAGGATGAGAGAAGAGGGGTAGGTCTGAATCGTAATGGGCTGAAAAGGCTGAGGCATGGATTTTAATAGAAGAGAAGGAGAGGCCACTTTTGAGTAACTCTGATAGGTAATCCAAGATAAGAGGGATGGAAGGATGTGAGGTACTGGCCCCTCTGGACTTGTTCCAGGAGCAGAATCTTTTCCATTTCCCTGCATAAGATTTTCTGGTGCTGGGCTTTCTGGCCTCTGTGCTAATGTCTAGGACCTGTTTGCTTAACAGGGACTCCTTGTTAGCTTTTAAGGTATAAGCCATACTGAAAGATTGAGAGTCTACAAGTCTGGGTGCAGTATCCCCCCCCCCCGCACACACACGCGCGCACGCACACACACACACACACACCTGGGTTAAGGGGTCTGAGAGCAGGGAAGTTGCTTGGGGGGCTGTAAGGTCAGGCTGCACAGTAAGAGGTACCAATGCTGTCTGGGCCAATCTGGAGTAATGAAGGATGGGCTTTGGTCTCTCCTCCCTTATTTTGATCGATACCTTGGGAATAAGAGGCAGAGGAGGCAATGTGTACACAAAGAGGGAGTTTCAGGGGAAGGTTAAGGCATCCACCTTTCATGCTAGGAGATGATACTTTTGCAGCTGGTGGTTGAGGTGCGAAGCAAAGAGATCCACCTCCGGAGTCCCCCACTCCTGAGTGATTTGCAGAAAGATTTCCCTGTGAAGCTGCCATTCGTGGGGGTCCAGTAAGTTTCTGTTTAGGTGGTCTGCCAGGGTGTTGTTGACCCCTGGTAGGTATTGGGCAATTAGGTGTAGACCCATGGAGGCAGCTGTCAGTCAGAGGTTCGTGGCTAGTCTGCACAGAGGGTAAGATTGGTCCGCCCCCCGTTTGTTGATATGCCACATTACTGTGGTGTTGTCTGTTTTTATAAGGAGGACCCCTGGCCTGAGCTGTGGTTTGAAGGATGTCAGAGTCTTTTGTACTGCCATCATTTCTTTCTGATTGATGTGTATGTGAAGGTGCTGGGCATCCCAAAGACCTTGGGTGCACCTGCCTGCTAGGTGAGCACCCCAAGCAGTGTCTGAGGTGTCGGTGGTGATGACTGCAGCAGTGAATACACTCGAACATCTACATTTTTGGTAAGTGTACACAACTGTACTTTGCTGCATATGCCTGGTCCGGTACATACCAAAGGGAGCATTGTACTCTATATGTTTGGTCTGATAAGGGCAGTGTAGAGTGGGATAATGTCCTCTTTGGAGCTAAATTCCATGCCCTTACTTATAATTTGGGTAACATAAAAGGATTTCCTCACCACATGGTGGTCAAAGATAAGGCTTTCGTTTCCATGCATACCCAGATCCCTGACCACTAGGTCAACTCTTAAGGATGTGTTATCAACATGGTAATTAGACGGGATGGGCGACTTCCTAAAGAGTACAATTATGCATTTCTTAGCATTGAGTTTAAGACCATGGTTTTGGCACCATTTGTTAGTCAGATATAGACCTTCTTGAAGAATTCTAGTGTCTGCAGGAGAGTTGATGATAGCCCCCAGCTTGCAGTCATCTGCAAACTTAGGCAGCCATAAACCTTCAGCATTTGCTTCCATTTCAGAGAAATAGATGCCAAAAAGGAGTGAGCCCAGTACCAAGCTCTGGAGGACTCTGCTAGTGACTGACCTCTGACCCCCCCCCCGGGTCCTATCAATGAACTAGGTGGCTAACCAGCGGGTGATAAAATGGTATATAATGAAATCAGTGAGCTTCTTTATAATGCCTGAGTGGGGTGTTGTATCAAAAGCCTTGGCCAGGTCATCGTAAGCTGTGTGCACATTCTTACCTTCATCCAGCACTTTGGTAACCCTCTCAAAAAAGTCCACCAGATTTAATAGACTTGACTTTCCTTTAACAAGGCCGAACTGTGATGAGTCCAGTATCTGCAAGTTACCTATGTCCTTGTTTGTGTTCATGATTATTTTCATGGCTTTACATATGAGGTTGGTTAGAATTATGGGCCCGGATCAGTGGTTGGACCTCCTTTGTGCAGGGGAATGACTGTGCCATCTTCCATTCCTTGTGCAGAAAACTTGACTGTAGGCTCCAGCTGAAAAATAATTCAAGTGAACCAGAGAGGTCATGTTTCATGCTATTTGTTAAGCATTCTGGGGTGTTATTGGGGCCCATCAATGCAGTGCTTTTGACCTTGGAAAGTGCTTTAATGGCTTGTTCCCTAGTAATGGTTGGGGGAATTGTGGTATGTGGTTATTTCCTTTGACATATGGGGGGAGAAGTTTGAGATGAACTTGTCAGTCAAAAGGTTAGCAATGGTCTCTGGTTCAGTGTGTGTGATGCCATTTACATTAAGTTCTGCACATTGTTGCATATTTCTCCTGAGGTTATGGGCATAGCTGTAGAAAATGCTTTGGTTGTCCCTTGCTTGATAAGCTATTTTTTCTTCAAATTTAGCCTTTGAAGTATTGATTACCCTTCTTAGCTGCCTGTTCTGATTGGTCAGAGGGCTTTTTGTATGTATAGATTTGTTCAGATTGATATTCTGACTCCATGAGCGTGGCTTGCCTTTTGAGCTCGTCTTATTTTTAATATGAGTGTTACAACTCTGTACAGCTACTGATGTGGCTGTACAAAGAGTTTGTAAATAACTCTTCATATGCTATGGTGTTTCCAGGGTTTGAGAGTGCTTGGAATTTAGCCAGAGTGTCATTTAGCAGAGAGAGGTTGGCTCGGGAAGAGTTGCTAAAGGTTTATGGTTTCGCTGTTTCCCCATATTTAATTTTTATTTCAAGCAGTACTGCATTATGGTCAGATCTGACTAATGAAGACATTACAGTGGGTGAGGACCATCAGCCCCCTTGTTTGTGAGTACAACATCAGGAATGTTTGTAACCCTGGCAGGAGAATGGGCCAGCTGTTCCAGGATGTTGGTATTAACAAGGTTTAGGAATCATAGGCTTTGTGCTTTAGAAGTGATGTAGGATTCCCAGTCTGTAGAAGGGTAATTGAGATCCCCCAAGAGTATTGTGTTAGGTTGAATGGTGAGGGACTCTAGTACACTGAAATAGGTAGTATGGCTTTCCTGGGACATAAAGGAGGACTTATAGGTCGCAAGGATATGGTATGAGACCCTGTTTATGGTATGTTGCACTTGAGTTCCAGTAGGTCATACACTTTAATTAGTCTGGATGTGCGGTTGTTTATATTAGACTGAGACTCCTCCACCTTTTGTTCCCTCCTGTGCAGTAGCTGGTCTAAAGGTGTGAAAGGCATTATAACCTTGCATTGCTGGCTACTCCTCGCGACTTAAAGCCATATCTCCTTAACTACACAGACATCTACACTCTGTAGGGAGAGGAAGGCTTGCAGGGAGTAGAGTTTCTTCTAGAATTGAGCAGTACCACATTCATATATTCCTTTGTAGGTTCAGTTAGGTCTGGAGGTTTATCAGTGTGGCATTGCTTAAGGCTCTATTGGGATGGAAAAGATCTTTACCACTATCCAAAAGCCTAGAGGGAACAAGTGTAGACCATCCCTGGCAAAGAAGCATGATCTGTCAGTCATGTCCTCGCAGGACATCAAAGATTGTACCCCCCCTTGGATTGACACCAGAAGCTAAGCCAGTTGTTAAAATCAGTCATTTTCTGTTGGTAACGTGGCATCATCCTTGGAAAGTATGCTGCTGAGTATTAGGCTTATAGCTGCCTGAGACACATGATCAGTGAGCTCGATTATGTCTTGTTTCATATAGTCAAGGAAGGTACATCTCAGGTCAGTAACACCCACATGGACAGTGACAGTCAGAGTCATAGTGGTACCTTTGGTTCAGTGACCTGAGTGCCTGTGTGATCCTAGCCACAGAAAGGGAGTTAACCGTGACTCTCTCCCTACTCAGTCTGGTGAGGGGGACATCAGTGTGCCAAACTATAGAATCATCAATGACCAGGAAATTTGGCTGCATGCTAGTTTGCCTTAAGGGCTTAGCAGTAGATGCATTGGGTGCAGTTTTACTGTATGTAGCCGTGGGTGGTGTCTTAAAGGAGTGTTTACATGATAACTGAGGACCCCTTTTTTGATTGTGCTGTGCAGGAGGTCTTAGTGTTTTAGGAAGGTTACCTTGTAAGTGCCTTAGCATAAGTAGTTTTATGTGAAGGGTGTTTAATCTGTGCAGTAGGATGGTGCAAATGTCACTGACAAACCTGTATACGATTAATTTTAGTTGTATGAGAGTTTTGCCTCCAGCATTAAAGTGTATTTACACTTTTCGCTTACTTATCTGTTTTAAGAGTTAAGTGGGTTGTCAGTATACATGAGTCATTTGCTACAGTGCCTCAAAATACCTGTCTCAACCCGAATAGCGACAGAGAGAGAGTAGGAAAGTGAATATCGATGACTACTGATCTTCTAGGGAGGAGTGAGGGAAATTTAAATATTGAACAGAGCAGTAAGACAAGGGTACTTGATTAGCAATGCTCAGCTGTGGGCAAACTAGATGCTCTAGTAATTAAAATAAATCTGTGTAGGTTATTTTAAGGGAAACTTGTACTACAAGAGATCAGCATCTACACAGATACAAGGGGAATTTACTCTGCGAGATAGTGGCGCTTGTACAGATCTCTGCTAGGCATCTCTGTGAAGAGGGGCAGCAGTTCTAACGAAATACTGTATAAAAAGGTCAAAATGTGCAGATATTCAACTCAGAAACACTCTTCTCAAGTATCATGATCGCCAAATGTCACCAAGCTCCTCAGGCACAGAACTTCAAATTTTTAAACAAGCTTGTCCTCTGGCCATTCAGATAGAGGCACAATAAGACTTGCAACAGTTCCTAGCTTAGAAGGGTGGAGGCTACCCTGTTCTCCCACAAGAGTATGGATCACAAACCTTCTTAATGTAAAATAACTGGTTTGGAGCCCAAGTGTTTAAACTAGAACTAAGACACTTTTAGAGTAACAGACACAAAAAGCCTTCCAGCAGCAATTTTCAGCTCACAGGGACATAGGCTACCCTCTGCTGTCACAGGAGTGTAGACCACAAACTTTCCTAATGTAAAATAACTGGTTTGGAGCCCAAGTGCTTAAACCAGAGCAAAGACGCTTATAATAGGCACAGTAAACATTAACCAGCAATTCCCAACTTATAAGGGTGGAGGCTACCTTCTCCTTCCACAAGAGTGTAGACCACGAACCTTCATAATGCAAAATAACTGATTTGGAGCCCAAGCGCTTAAAACATTGCTGCATGTAACTGAAGTTATGCAACTAAACTGTGGCCTTTCTACAAAATTCCGGAGGTATTCATTTCAAAATTGAGAACCTGTGAGGAAAAAGCAAGTTTGGTGAAGGTACAGAGATGAGCAGTAGGATAAATGAAGAGGAGTTGGAGCTTATCTCTATAGAATCTGCAGCCAGTGTTCATTATGCTTCCAGCTCCTTCCCATTGTGTCTTTCCCACCCCTTCCCTTCCCATATGTTGAAGGGCAGGCATTCACATTTCAAGAAGAATTGATTAAGCCTGACCTCCAGCATCTGTGAGTTTATTTAAGAAGGGTATAGCTTAAAATTCAAGACAGCATTTTCCTTCATGGATGGTCTGTTAATCCCCTGGCCCCAGCCCAACCTAGTGTTTTTATGCTGGACCAACTAACCAATTACAGAGCTGGGGGAAGAGTTCCACAGGGAGAGCAAGAAGAGGTTTCTACTTCTATTCCTAATCTCAAAGTTGTTGTAGTCGAATACCTACTTCATGATAATATGGACCTGAAATGCACCACATTCTCATCCACAAAGAGAACAAGACAGTACCTGTGTTTCAAGGCAAACCAAAGCTGCTTCCAGTTTACGTCTGTACCCTGCCACCCCCATGTTCACTAAATGCCTTTACTTTGGTGTACATTTACCCATGCATGGTTGGATGCCTGATCAAGTCTTCATTACAACATGTAAAGATCTCTTATGCTCACCACTGACTGAGTAATCAATTTGTGCTTTTTTCCTGAATTGAGGCTGGACCCCAAGAATCAAAGATTTTCCAAGGAACTTACTTGGATACATGCACGGGTCACTTTTGTCTCCTAGCATAAGGGTTGTCCAGTTAAAATCTTGTTTTGCAAATCTTGTACAGAACTGACATCTTTTCAGCCAAAGAGAGCCACAGAGCTCTGGGCTTACATATCTGTTGCATTCTAGTAGTCTCACTAGCCATGTTGCTTAAGAGGTAAGTCCATGATTGCCTCCGGAATATATGGCTGCAGTATATTCCATTCTGTCCCATCAGATGACTTCTCAGTTTCTTAGTTGGTGTTTTGAAAGTAACTTTTCTCTTTCTGCACAGATTCATGTGTAGCTGTTTAAAAGCATCTGCTTTATTAATATTAAGGTTTCTTTCAATTTTGATGCACTGTGATACATTGTGTACTGGCTTTAATAACTTTTGTCAGTATCTGCTGGCTGAATCATATAAGATATGTGAGGTGCACAAAAAATTCACACGCTGATCTCAGAAAAAAGTGTGCATCAAGTGGTCTCCATATTCAAGAATTATCTGCAAAATACTGAACAGTTTCAGTCAGAAATTGACACTACAAGACAATTTCAAACTGACTTAATTGTTTAGGATATGGTTCAGCTGCAAGCCATAGATATCATAGATGTAGAATATTCGGATAATGACATTGATGGAGGATTAGAAGGTGAATAATGCCAGACTGAATTTCTAACCTGGTTGTTTGAAAGACTAGAGCTGTAGAGAAGTGTTAGAGATTAGATGGGGAGAAGTATGCTGTGATGGAGTCAGTTTTTTTACAGGCAGCAGCAGCTAGCTCTTGGGTGTGTGATTGCTGTACAGGATGTGTTTCGATATGCTACGCATGAGCACTGGCATTGACAGAGTAATTCCTTCTTTGTTGGGTTGTCTGCGCTTGGCTCCCTAGGCATAATCATTTTTGTTTTGCTTTGAATAACATTATCTTATTGACTCCTTGTCTTTACACAGTTCATTCACCTACTATTACCCATACTTGTTCTGGTTTGTTTGCTTCTGAGTTGAGGCAGGTATAAATGGCTGCTGTTTTCTTGTTTGCCTTTTATTCAGTCATTTAGTTGATGCATGTGTTTGGGATGTCCCTTCATGATTTGGCTGGTCTTCTGTTGGAATATGTGAAGTAGTGTTTGGTAGTGGTACGGTTTCTCTAATTTTTTCGTCTGTGTTGAAATTATGTAGTTATATTCATCTTCTGCTCATCACTAGCTATGCTTGAATACACAATTTTGTTAATTGTAAAATCCTATAGCTGATTTTTACTACTATGTTACTAAAATTTAATAAATTGTTTTGTAGTCCAGAGGAACTTTTCTCCCCAGGTCTCTGCTGAAAATGAGCCAAAAGCTCAGCCAGACTAACATGGTTAACAAATGTAAAATAAATAAAAATAAAATAAATCATTACCTCTAATGAATAATCAATGTATGAAAGATCACAAAACTCATCATCTGTGTGCTGATCAATCAAAACAGCAAGCATTAACATAAACCTTATTTAAATATTAATAGTTTCTTAAGTGGCGTTTATGGGCAGAGTTTAATCTCTTCTGTGTATTGTTTTAAATGTATGAAAAATGTGAGGAAAATAAAGGAAAGAAATAGAACAAAGAAAGAAGGGAAAGGAAAGGAGGAAAAGTGGGAGAGGAATCAGAGGGAAGACCGAACCAGGGATGCCAGATGGTAGCCAGTAAGCAACTTTTTCTGCCATGGGGGAGTAGCTTAGTGTGCAGTGCAGAATGTGTCAAGAGTTGATGCTGTGATATAGCTGTATGTATCAAGGAATTCAGCAGAAGTAATGAAAGTGGCTTGAGGGAATATTATAGCAATAACCCACGCCTGGGTGTGGGTAATGCTAAATTTACCCACGGTTGGCGTGGTTTGGTCCCGAGAAGCCCGGACCAAACAAAGCCAACCGTGGGTAATTAGCATTACCCACACCAGGCATGGTTATTGCTATTATATGACATTATTTAAGAAAAGAAACTATTACTTTTCTTAAATAATGGCATAGTATAATGCCTGTTTACTGCCCTTCCGCAGATGTCTGGCATCCGGCAGTTCTGATGTACTGCGCGCCTGCGCAGTACATCAGAGCTGTGAGCAAACAGCGGAAAGCAAGATCTCCGTTGCTTTTTAGTGTTCGCTATGTTAAATGAGTTTAACATGGCGAGACAGTTTTAAAATAAGCAACGGAGATCCGTTGCTTATTTTAAAACTGTCTCGCTATGTTAAACTCATTTAACATAGCTACTAAAAAGCAGCGGAGATCTTGCTTTCTCCGTTGCTTTAAACACTGTCTCGCTATGTTAAATGGGTTTAACATGGCGAGACAGCTTTAAAATAAGCAACGGAGATCCGTTGCTTATTTTAAAGCTGTCTCGCTATGTTAAACCCATTTAACATAGCGAGACAGTGTTTTAAAAAAATGAGTTATACTAATGGAAAAAAGTCCGGGCAACCGGACCTTTTTCCATTAGTATAACTCGATTTACAACGGGCACGCTGGCCAATCAGCGTGCACGTTTTGGGGGGGGGTCATGGTATAATGAAAATTAGGGCCTGAAGCAGTTAAGCCATTGCTTATCAGAACCCCTTAGTGGAAACAGATTGAAACACTGTCGTATGTCAAGAGGGCCATAATAACTAAGAGACATTTCATGAGTCATACAGCTGTGGAGATGAGGCTGCTATATATGACCAAAAGCATATGAAGAAAAGGAATGCAGTTCTAAACAGAAGACTAAAGAAGCTAGGAAGTGATACAAGTATGGCAGGGACCCCATTACATCTTAGTGATGACCGACAAACTAACTTTGGTGCTTGTACAAACACAGCAGCTTAGTTTGTCATTGTACCATAGCAGTTGCTAAGCAGCATGCCTTGATGTGAGAGAGATTGTCAATTTCTGTTGAAATAATGGAGTCAGCATGGCATATTAATTTTTTTGACAGTGTTAAAAAGTTTGGTAGCCAAAGTATCGACCATTTCTTTAGTCTGCAAAGTGATGTTCTGCCTGTTAATATAACATTTTGTGAGTGAAGTGTAGCACACCAAGCACTGAGAAGACAAGTCTGATAAAATCTCTAAGGTTGGTTAGCTTTTCTGATGATCACTGCTGCCATTTCATTTTTGTGGCTGGGGGGTAGCACTGTCATGGTACGGGGGTCTCTGACTGAGAAGAAATAAAATAGGGGGTGGAACTTGCTAAAAATACAGGTAACCTCATGTAGTGCCTTCAGCTGGAGGCCTTCTTATGTCCCTAAGATACAGCATCATGGACTGCTTCCAAGATCACATATCCATAAACCAGTGCAGTAGTAATTAGCCCTTGAATATATTGCTTTTCATGTAAAATTTATAAACATTTAATGTATACCTTTTTTCAATAATTGAATGATGGAAAACTTAATAACTAGCTTGTTAATGATTGTGTTAATCAGTGCAGTTTGTATTCTGTATGGCCTTCTTTTCTGTGTTAAGTAGTTGCAAGTCTGCTTTTACTTTCCTTTCATGTACATTCAAGTCATAATCACTGATTCATTGATTTTGTACCCTTCTGTGATTTGTTCTGTAATAATTCTTCTCTTTTTCCTTGGAGTACTTTTTAGTCTAGTTATTGCTAGCTATGCATTACTGCTGTTTTTTCTTGTGGATAATTTACAATTTTTACACCATTGTAGTTATTTCATTGAAGTTCCTGAATTCACATTGAATTCCCAGCCACAAGAGCATAGGTTTCAAGATGAGCAGGCTGAAACAGATCAAAACCATTAGCAACCTTTCTGAGGCAAACTTAAACAGTAGGTTTCAGTGCGTAGACTTGAGTTCAGAACTTGCCATCTGTCTTATTGCCCAAAAAATGTGTCCACTAGCAGTGGGATAATCTTAACTTGTCTCATCATATCAAATAACGTGACTAAAAGCGTGTCTTAATTAACAGCAAGTATACCTCTCAAATGTCCAGATTTTTGTAGAATGTCTAGATTTTTGCCTCATATTTTTGGTCTGTTCCTTTTAAAATTTGTGGATGTTCTTCGTTTTCCATTGCTGCAGTCCTGAGGCCCAGAAACCAACCATTTCTCAAGGGCCTAGGGTGTTAGGGGTTTAAAGTAAAAATCCTGTGTTCCCTGATAAAGAGGCAAAGGCTTTGGATAGGTGGGGAAAGAAAGTGTATCTTCTCTACTCTAGCCATGAGAGCATTTGTTTGTCAGTTTTCTATAATGCTAAAATATCAATTATCGCAATTAAAAAATTAAAGGTGGATGAAGGATTTGGTTCATGTGTCTGAACAAGTGGGTAAGCATTCTGCAATGTGGGTTTTGATGCTGCTACAGCCTCCCTCGAGGGTGGCTGCTACTGGTTCTGTTCTTTCTTGGCATGCCTGGCCTGGTGATCAGAATTTAGCTGAGCATGTTACAACAAGGATAGGATTTTGGATGCTCCTTTTGATCTGATCCTGTGTTGTCAGTTTTAAAAGAAAGGAGAAAAAAAGAAATGGAGGAGTCTGTACTAACTGTTTTGCATTTTTGCAAGAGTTTTGAACCGGTTGGCCGCAGGGGTGGACAGGGGTGCCTTATGATTGGTGTTGGATATCATTCACCACGGTTACAGATTTTATTTCCATACAATGCCCCCCTTTCAAGGCATGCGCGTCCTCCCTCCCTCAAGAAAGAAAAGAAAACCATTTTCTCAGTTACCTCTGGGACTACGGATGGGCAGTCCCTGTCAGAAATATTATTTGAGCAGGACTAAGGATTTTAGGCAGTCTCAGAGTGTTTTTTTTTTCTTTTGCTTTGAGTTCACAGGGCAAGCCTGTGTCAAAACAAACTATTTCTAGGTGGATGGGCTTTTGCATTGCATTTTGTATTTCATCATGGCAAGGAGAGATTCCAGCTGGGATTAATCATTCCACTAGGCTACTGCCACCTGTGTTTTAGGTGTAGTTGTAGGTGGGTTTACATGCATGCTTTTTGTTATATATTTTTATATATTATGCATGTTTTTTTGGTATTTTGATTTTACTTTTTCTGGATTTTTGTGCCAAATCAGTGAGGACTGAATTCACTATAAAATGACAGGCATTTGAGTTTCAGATTTTATATCCTTCAGAAAATGCATGGTAAACCAATACCTTTTGTTCTATCATCTTTCTAAGTTTATAAAAGCAATATTTAAAATTTGTTTCTACGGGGCTTTGTCCAGATTTTTTGTGCAAAGAGGTTGAGAGTTATGACAGCAACTGCTTACTGGCATAGTGAAATAAATGAACACATGAATATATTTCATGCAGTCACTTAAAGGGTCAGCTGTATATGTGCCTAGTCACATAGCTGCTGCTGACTTGTGAAAGAAAAATGTCCTGGTATAAGAATTTGGGATTAAATCTCTTAATGCAGCATAATTTTCTTTTTCCTTCTTTTTTTGGCTCCTAGGGCACTTTATGATGATTTAGGGGATTTGTCGACATCTGACCATCTACAGGCTTCTTTGAGGAATGCAGTGAATAAACAGCAGCATGGCTTATTTAAAGAAGATTTTCTGAAGCTGATGCTACCAGACAGCCCTCCTGCTGAAGAAGGGAGGAGAAAGGTTAGTTAATGTTTTAGGCTGTACACCTGTCAGAAACACTTATTAAAAGTAAAGCGCTGGTATTTAGAAATACTTGTTGAAAGGTCTTTAGCACTCATCTACTTTCTTGATGTATTGTTTTCCTTTGGTACATGTTCTTAGAAGCAGCTGGTATAGTGCATTTCACGTAAGTGCATCTTAAAGTGCAGATCAACATGTCATTATGTCCTCTTTGTAGGTCTTAGGCTCTTGTGGCTTATTTTGTTCTTTTGTTCATTTGAAAGAACTTGAATTATGGGAAGGTACTAGCTAAGGGGACTGTACCTCCTATTGACCAAGATAACCACTGTTCCACTGTTGAAGCTGTAAGGGTTTACGCAGGAACCACTGAAATGGACAGTGGCTCAGGAAACAAGTAAAATAATTTATTGTTAGGCTTATCTACTTCATGGAAATCAAATACCAGAGTACCTCTTTTGGCCTCTGTAAGTATTATTGACCTATAGTAATCTAGTCTCTTCTCTCGTAGGATCACAGCTTCTATACCGTTCTAACTTGTGTCTACATACAGCGCTCCCAGCTTATGCCTGAGTTACTTATCAAAATCTGATTGCCTGGCTTATAGTCAGGGTTTTATCCCTCAATGCCAATAGAGCAGAGCTAGTAGGCTAGCTATGTAAGGCACAAGACTCAGAGTGAGGTGGTGGGTTCCTGAGAAGCCAGTGTTCATAACCTTGATGTACCTCTGTTTAGTGTGACCCTTATTTGGGTACGGCTGGTGTGCTCATTTCCTATTCACTGTTAATACTAAACACTTCAGATTTATCATTTTCATTTGGGATGGCAGCGCAGAACAAAGGACAGTAGCCCCAGTCCCTAACATATTATATGGTAGCAGCTGGACAGATTTAAATCCTGTACCTGACATATTAAGTGGTAGCATCAGGTGGGATTTAAAGACCAACAGACATTCATCAGAAAAAACTGCAACAGCTGGCACTGCTGGATTTTGCAACTTTTCTCTGTCCCTTTTTTCACAAACAGAAACTCTTGCAAGTCTTGTACCCACAGGAACCTGTAGTTTATCAGGAACTGGCCCACAAGTAAGTTGAAGTGTTCACTGTAAACAGCCCTGTTAAGATCTTCAAATATGTTTGACAGTTGAAGAAACCAGAAAGGTATGTGGATTATTCGAAAATTAAAAAAAGGATTCTAAGGAATAAAATACGTATTAAGCATAACATTTTCTGTATGTAGAAAAGTTTATTTTTGATGCAAGTAGCTGATGACCTGTATATAGTATTTTTACAATGAACAGTATAACATAATAAATAGGTAGACTCAGATATGTCTCTGCACACATACAAACATATATATGTGCAATTATGTATGTGTGTGTGTGTGTGTATATCTATCTATCTATATATATATATATATATATATATATATATATGTAAAATTACTATCATAACCGCGAATAATAATGTAACTGACACATTTCATCGACTTCATGAATATTAATGAGGTCAAAAGATCAGCAAATAACATCAGCAATCCGTTTTCTATGTTAATATCGACATTTGCCATTTCTAGACATGCTTCATGTCCCTGCCTTGTTTACAATCTTCCGAACTGACAGTCGCTTGAATCTTGACATTTTAGATGTCGCTGCTACCATGTTCAAACAGGTACCTGACGTTGAAGTGACATTCTCCCTTTTGATAGTAAACCATATATACGCACACACTTACGTATAGTTATGCTAGGATTTATAGGATCATCTAAAAGGCTACTGGTCATGATGCATTCCATTTAAAATGATACTGTGGATTATCAAAAAACAGAAAACCTTCACATTTGCAAGGGGCCGCTCTGTACCCCCCAATACGTGCTGCACCTGCACTTTGTGTATATAGAGATGTATATATCTGTACCCCCCCCACACACACACACACGCACACACACACAGACATTGTTTATTTTATTTATCCTTTGTTAACCATTGAACAGGTTAATCCCACTAAGCTAGTGGCCTCTTTTCAGGTGAAATTTGGCCAGAGCATTGGTAAACTTCCCCTACTTTTATCGATAGCTGTTGTGGGATCTTTTACATTCACCTGAGCTACCACCAACTCAGGCAGGTGGCACCTTGGTTTAATGTCTCATCCATTGAATGACGCACTCAGAAGTGCAGAGCCCCTCTAA
Source organism: Protopterus annectens (assembly GCF_019279795.1). NCBI lineage: Eukaryota > Metazoa > Chordata > Ceratodontiformes > Protopteridae > Protopterus > Protopterus annectens. Next base: position 598,276,895 of record NC_056726.1, read on the forward strand.
TGCTACACTGCAGTGTCAGCAATGTAGTCATTTGTTGTGGGAATAGAACCCATAGCCATCTGGTCTTCCAGTACTGAAGGCAAGTGTGCTACTTGTTGAACCACTGACACTTCTCTCTCTCTCTCTTTCTCTTCATATATATATATATATATATATATATATATATATATATATACATATATATATACATATACATATATATATATATATGTATATATATATATATATATATATATATATATATATACACACATACACACACACACACACACACACACACACACACACACACATATACGTATATGAGTACCAACTCTAAGATCAATCTCACTACAATGGGTAAAGGGGCAACTTTCCCCAATGTTATGTGATGCCATACTAAAACACTTGCAGCACAGTACTAAAGTTAACAGGAATCCACTAATAAAGCCAGCAATTCCTGTTTTGACCAAAACAATCCAAGATCAAATCTGCAGTATCCATATGGTTAGAATCCCCCCTCCTCAGATATGTTTTTTGAAGCTAGTACATAGAAAATCACAGTACATTACCAACAGGCACTAACAATTTAAAGAAAGAGAACACACATCTTACAGCTTCCCTTTTTAGAAGCAACCTTGTGTCGTAGAAATTTGTAATACATTTCATAAAAGTATACTGATTTTAAACTGTCTGCTTTTAAACATGTGTTTCTAAGTGGTATCCCACGTCTTGTACAGGGGTCTCGTCCTACCAGAACATTTGTTTTATCTGTTATCTGTGTTTGAAAGGCAGGGGAGGATGTGATGGAAAAAAGTCCATATTTCTTGCTGCAATGTTGTATGTGGTTCTAAGATATTTTCTTGTTTTTAAATCATTCCTTACATAATTTCATATCTGACAAGTGTACAGTGATCACTTTATTGACTCTTTCATGCAGGGTGTTTGCTGTCATTGTTTAATGCATTATTATACCCTCCCTCAGACCAGTCGCATGTTGACACCTAGGCGTAATCCCTGCTCTATACCATAGAATGGTGGTTGTGCTAGCCAGCTCTCATTAACCGCCACACCTTAGGGTGTGAGAGATGGCAGCTGCTTGTTCAACCTTTTATTTCCCCAACTACACCTCTCCCTCAAGCTGCTGGTCTCTCTCAAATCTGGATCACCAGCACTGCGTTCTGTTATGATACGTTTCCATCAGTTCTGTGGTCATATTTTAGCAGGTATTCTTAATATATGCTGTATTGTCACCTTACATAGCAAGAAGAGTTCCCTTGGGTTACACTGTGTAAGCCAGAAAGATCAATTTATCTAGGATGGCAGTGAGCTAATGTACTAATACTGATGTTATGCATGTCACTTGTTTTGTAGGTCTTGGAAGCATGAGAATGCATGTCTGTTGAGTACAGTTTATTAATTCATGGAAGAAATTTGCTGAATGTTTAACCCAACCTGCCTACACAAAGCCTATACTATCTCTACGTCTCCAGTGATAGATGCCTTGTCTGAATTTGTATTTATTAAATGAATACTTATATCATGATTGTTTCTTGCTGAACCAATACTAAGTGCCTCACTGTTTTCATTGTAAAAGCTGCTCTTCAAATTGTTTATTGTAAATATTGTTTGAGACTGTTGTGTAGTCATGTTATTTCCTTTGTTCAAGCCTTTTAGGGATAATCAGTGTAGTACGAATGCCTGCTGCTGTGCAGTATTTGATGTGATACTCAGATTGCATTCTTTGACACTGTACTTATTCTTTACTGGGCCCAGGTTGTTGCTGAAAAGTGTCTGGTCAGTCCACTTATCTGATTACAAAAATGTAGTAAATACATTTTTGTTTGTTTCTACTTGCTTAGCCATTTTAAATATACAAAAAAGCTCTTCACTGTTTGGAAGAAATGTAGGTTCATGGGTTCATAGACAGTTACTAGGATTGCAGTCCAGGAGGCCATCGAGGAGTCTAGCCCAGTTTCCTAATTGTCCCCAAACACTTGTCTGGTCATGTGACTTTACTGAAGGTTGAACAGTAGGAAAATGGAGGCTGAGAGAATCAATCTGGTGCCACAAAAAGAAGCTTATTAATAGAATGTAGCCTTAATCCGTTGCACTAATGCTAGAGTACATATTTGACTTGAAGTTAATGCATCTAGCATAAAGTTAGCAGCTCAATAATTTTAATTTTTATTTCAGCTACTTCACAGTTCTTTACGTTTTATCCCCTGTATTAATGTTTTCTTTGTTAACATTTGGATTTCAAAACTGCTGCTCCATTGTTATTCAAGTTGTATTACTGACGTATCTGATAAATGCAGAGTGGCCTTATTTTAAAATGTTGTCATATTAAATTAGAATCAGCCCCTGTTATATTGCATGTTAAATGAGTGCTGCCAGAGGTGGTAACCTCTTATATTTTGTTAGACATTGATGTCATAGGGCTTAGATGTTTTCCTCTGATATTTCAACACTGATTTAACTGGAAAACTGTTTTAATCATGTGCTGTGATGTGCCAGAGTGAAGAGATTTATTTTGGGAGGAAGATGACGATACATGGTAAAAGTTAATTTTGTAACACCGTGCACAGTTTTTCTTGTGTAGTAGCAGCTCCGGTAAATGTTTTTTCCAAAAGAATTTAACTAAAATTAGTACAGATTGCTGGTGTATTTTTAAGTTATTTTTCGCATATTTAAAAACAAAATTGCAAGGTGTAATGCGTCCATCCTGCTGCCGAATCTTTGCCAACAGTTTCATTTGTAGACAGCTGTATCAGCAACAAACTATGTATAAATATATTGGCTTTGATCCTGCTATCCTATCCTTGTTGTTTTGTGCCATCCCACTCAGTTCATTATTTTGTCTACTTAAATGAGGATATCGGATTGTTTTTCTGAGGTAAATTTAAGAGCGAAAACGGTCAGGAAATGGGTTCCAAATCTGGAATATAAAGTCCCAGTCTTTTGTTGGACAACAACCTATATTTTTTCATGACAGCAGTTCCAAAATACTTGTAAAATATCAGGGTTCAGTAGACAGCAAGCAGTAATTAATTTAGATATAAAAAATGTATACACAAATAGGTTACAGCCCATCTTGCCTACTACAGTCTTCCCATTCCAGTCGGTTTCTTTTCATAGTAGACTAACTTCAGACCAAATGATAACTTTTGAATCTCTTCAACTACTTGACAGTAACTATTTAACTAATATCTACATGTTATCAGTTGACACACAAAAGGCCTTTCATAAAATAAATACTCCATTCTTCTTCACTGTCATTCTTAGATTTGGATTCCCCAACAGATTTATACACGTTATTACAATATTCTGTTCTAATTCTCCAATTAACATTTTAATAAACAAAAAAACTTTCCAACCCTATCATCCTAAGAAATGGTGTTTGTCAAGGATGTCCTGTGTTCCCTTTGTCTCTTTAACCTCTATATTGAGGTTGTATCCATTTCTTTAATTCAGTCATACAACTTTCAAGTTCCATGTCACTAAAACTTTACGATTCCATTTACAGCAATTTACCTTTCCATTTAAGCATTTGAGTATTAGGTGAATTTATCTTTATTGCCCAACTCTTGAAACACCCATAATTCTAAACATCAGCCAAAATTTTTTGAAATTTGCTAATTACTGCTTAAATTTACAAAAGTCTTCCCTATGTAACCTTATATCTAAATGAAATTGAATTTGGTTAGATCAATGGAATAAAGTAAAATTTTCAGCAGTACCATATCAAAACTATCACAATAATTTTTTGTAAAACTTGGTCTAATATCCCGTTAAACATCAAGGGATGGCAAGCTTCTTACTTCACTCTTTTATCTGAAGTGGCAGCTGTAAAAATGAACATCTTCCTAAGATGTTTATTCTTCCTCACATCCACAATATGTTATTCCCAAGGCGGTGTTTTAAATTATACATGCAGTTCTCTCAGAAGTCAACCAGTTCCTTAAATCTTCTAGAATGTCTTATAACAAACTAACATATCTCAGAGATTATGATGTCCTCAAGTTACCTGATTTTTATATACATTACTTAATTTTAAGAACTTCATAACTTCTTAAAATTATCAATTTTTACCCTAATAAAACTGTATGGTATACATATATCCAGATATTATAATTGCAGTCTCTTTGCCACCTCTTTTCTAAAAATAAAGCATATGAAAAATCAAAAATAAAGATTATTATAAGCCTACATTATAATTAATATCTTCCAAAATGTACTGGTCGTTAACCTTTTTTAACATTTACGCATGAGCTCAAAACATTTTGATTAATGATATTAATCTAAATTCCTTCCCTTTACTAAAAACTTGTACAATTTGGGACTTCTTAGTGGGAAACGCCAGTTCAATCTCATAAATGCGAATGACTTAAAGTTCCTAAAAGCTGTTTTGCATTTGTAAATGTACTTCATCACTACTATCTTTTGACTCTGACACAACTGGATAAAATTGTCCTTTACAATCAATTAAAGCTCTCTTCCCACCAAAATTGATATCTTTATCATGTAAAATTTACTTAAAAAAATTAAATTTATCGTATATACCGCTTTAATAATCACTAGTAAAAATATGAACCATCTGTCATTGATAATGAAGTTAAAAATCTAATGTCACGTAGTAAATATATTCTCTCCAAAAAAATTCTTCTGCATACCAGCTAAGAAAAAAATCTTTCTATAATAAATCTTTCCAGAGAAATAGTTCTGCCAGAGCGAGGAGCTGTTCATTTCTGTGGATACATTGTTCCAAGTCTAAACTATATTCTTTAGTCAATGATGTGCTTTGAGAAGAAGAATTCTGAGTCTTAGCTATCTTATCTTGGTTATAGGCACAGAGAAAGGGATAGGGGAGTGCTAAGTGAAAGATCAGCACCGGTAGAGTTTTTAGACAAGTCTAGAAAAGAAGTGGAACATATAAAATATTGCATGATATTTATATGAATGGAGTTCAAGGAGGTTTGAAAATATTGAGAAGAGAGACTGGAAAGGCAGCTTACAAAGGAACAATGGGAAGACATTTCTGTGGCTCACAAGTGTGCAACAAATTCAAGGTTTAGGATTTTTGCTTTGCAGTGTTTGCATAGATATTTTTATACTCAAGCAGACTTGGAAGATTTTTTTTTCTGCAGATAGATTGATCATAAATGTTGGAGAGGTGATGGGAAAGAGAGGAGAATCCGAGAATGTGCTTTTTGGGAGTATAATGTGTTTGCAGATTTAAAAAAGTTCCCTTCAGAGTACTTTGTCAGAAATGTTGGTGGAACAAATCGATGTTCTTCGTGTTTCACTGTTACAGTCATCACATTTGGGTTATCTGCCTGCAGGTAGCCCTCAGTCAGCCCGAATACCAGAGTCTTGGGATTTTTGTGTCGGATGCTGTCGCTTCTTCCATGATGTCAGGGGTATAAAACATGCAGCCGACGCCATTACATCAGCTGTTCTTGCCGCGAGGGAGCCAGAAGCAGTTCGCAAGTGCCGGTCATCCACTACCTGAAATTTTCGTTGTTCGAGTTCCAGACCTGAAGTCTTATAAAGCTAAGTACCCTGCTGGGGGTCCTTTTTTCTTGCTCTATCAGATGTCAGAAAAAGTTAACAATTGTCTTGCCTGTGGAAAGCAAATACCTCACAGAGATTTTCACTCTTACTGCGTCACCTGTTTAGGTCCAGACCACAACGTTCCTCGCTGTCGGTTTTGTGCCCTGTTTAATGCCGGAACTATTCGTCGTCGGGCTATCTTTGTCGCTAATTTCTTTCAGTTTTTGTATTCAGAAATGGCTTCGACAAGCCATCTGACTGAAGAACTTCCAAAAAAACATAAGGATAAAGACAGAGACAGACAGCATAGGCCGGTACTCAGTGAGGCGCCTTCGCAGCCCCTGATACCCGCTTCTACAGATTCGCAGGCCTCTGCTGAGACCCATTCAGAGTCCGGTATGCCGCAAGATGCTTCTTCGACTATGGAACCTGCGAATGTCTCTACCTTGGATGGGTCTGGAGCCACTGTGCAGGCACCGGCTTCTGATGGTGTATTCCGACCTTCCGATGTTCGTATTAAACTGACATCTTCGTTTTTGATTAAAACTACCGAGTTTTTCAGGCCCAGAGTTCGCATTACACCTAGAAAACCGACAGCTAAAGTGCGTGCTCAAGCTTCCATGCCACATAAACAAATTCTTATAATGGCTGAAGACCTTATAACTTTAATTAGGGAAAGCCAGTCTTCTCCTTCTATAAGATAAAAGATTGATTTTCCCTTCTGATTCTACAGACCTTGTTGTCAGTTGGCTCTGATCCTTCTGATTACCTGGAAATTCCCTTATCTACCTATGAGGATTCAGATGCAGAAGATTCCATTCCCTCTGCCTCCCCTCCCTCCAGAGGACTTTTCTTTTGGTGAAACCTTGCATACCTTAAGAGAGCATTTCTGCTGGGAATGCCAGAACTATCCACAGTCCAAAAACTCAGAGAATTTTTAGACTTGCCTCAGCACAGGCCTTTAGCTATACCCCCTGTCCTGGATGTTGTAGATGATGTCTTCATGGAATCCAGTCTTACTCCTGATACTTTACCACCAGCTCCTAGAAAGCCTGACAGGTACTACAGAGTACCTGACTCTCACAAATTTCTTTTTAAGAATCCCACTGCAGATCCAGAGACCTTTTCCCAGGGACCTAAAGGTGTTAAGGCTACTACAGCCAAAAATCCTACCCCTTCGGACAAGGATTCTAGACCTTTAGACAGATGGGGTAAAAAGGTATATACCTCTGCAACTCTTGCCATAAGGGCATTAAATTGCCAGTTTCACATGTTGAAGTGCCACCAGCATGTTAAGGAACTAATTAAACAGAAAATGTTGTTGCTTTCAGTGCAGAGAATAAAGATTCACAAGAGTTGAGGCTTTCTGCAAACCAAGTTAGTAAGCATACTTTGCAGTGTGGCTTTCATGCCTTAGAAGCATCTTGCAGGGCTGCTGTCACTGGGTCTGTACTAAGAAGGCATGCTTGGCTGAAGGAACAAATCTTGCCAGACCATGTCAAAGCAAAATTATTAGATGCTCCGTTAAACCAGGAGTGTTTGTTTGGTACAAAAGCAGAAGTTCTTAAAAAGATGGAGGATAAAGCTAAATCTATGCAGACTGTTAAAGATTTCTTACAGGTACAGCCACCTAGATTCAGTAGACATTGGCCTTCCAAAAACTGGTCCTTTCCAGACCCTCACAGGCCTTCTCAGTCCAAGCCCAGGGGCAGCAGAACACCAAGACTACAGTCTCAGGGTATGCAGAGATCTAAGTAATGGAGTGCTCCCACCTCAAAAAACAGGGAGTGATAAGCCACTCCCTTATGGAAAGAGTTCACAATGACTTGTCTATCATTCTTCCCAGCCATGCCCAAGTACTTGCACCCCTAGGAGGAAAACTCGCCCTGCATGCTAAAAAATGGGATGTCCATTACCTAGCATTGTATCCCAGGGATACAGATTCTACTTCCACTCACTGCCAACCCCAAGTAGGGTGCCAGATCATCCTCCATACCAGTGGGCAGTGGCTCAAAAGCAAGTACTTTCGCTTCTCAGTATCAGGGCTATTCAACCTGTTCCATTAGAGGAAAAGTGACAGGGTTTTTATTCCAGACTGTTCCTGGTGCCCAGAAAAGAGAGCTTATGGCACCCTGTCCTGGACCTGTCCATTCTCAACACCTCCCTGGTGGTCCCAAAATTCAAAAGGCTTACACTACAACAGCTGCATGTTCTTCGTGTTTCACTGTTGCAGTCATTACATTTGGGTTATCTGCATGCAGGTAGCCCTCAATCGGTCTGATTAACAAAGTCTTGGGTCCTGCGTCGGTTGCTGTCCCTTCTTCCATGACGTCAGGGGTATAAAACATGCAGCCGACGCCATTACATCACTCTTTCTTGCCGTGCGGTGCCAGAAGCAGTTTGCAAGTGCTGGATGGCCGACTCCTGAAATTTTCTTTTTAGAGTTTCAGAACCGAAGTCTTCAACTAAAGCTAAGTACTCCGTTGGGGAAACTTTTTCTTGCTCCTTACCGAAGTCAGTAAAAGTTAATAATTTTATTACTTGTGGAAAGCAAATACCTCATAAAGATTTTCATTCGTACTGTATTCTTGCCTAGGCCCTGACCACGGCATACCTTGCTGTCGGTTTTTTGCTTTATTTAATCAGCGCACTATCCGTCTTTGGTATATTTTTGCCTCTAAATATTTTGGTTCTTGGTTTCATTTTCCAAAAATGTTGTCGGTTAGCCATCCGACTACCGGGATTCTGAAAAACGCAAAGATAGACAGAGACAGGCCACAGAGGCACCGGTACTCAGTGAGGCGCTGTCGCAGCCCCTGATACATGCTACTTCTGATTCGCAGTCCTCTACTGAGACCCATTCGGAGTCCGGTCTGCCGTGAGATGCTTCAACTATGGAACCTGTGGATGTCTCTACCTTGGATGGGTTCAGAGCCGCTGTGCAGGCACCGGCTTCTGAGGGTGTATTCAGGCCTACGGACTTGCATACTAAACCAACGCCTCCTTCTTTACTTAGGCCTAAATCTCGATCCATGCCTAAAAAAAAACAATGCCCAGGCCACATGCTCAGGCCTCTCTGCCTAAAAAATGAAGGATAAGAATGGCTGAAGATCTAATAACTCTAATCAGGGGTTGCCAACCCCCCTCCCTTCTAAGAGGCCTAGGACTGAAGTTGATTATGAATCTTCTGATCAGGATTCTGTTTTTTCTGATTCTTCTGATGATCTGGATTTGCCCTTATCTACTTATAAAGATTTTGATGCAGAGGACTTCATTCCCTCTGCTTCCCCTCCTGAGGATTTTTCTTTTGGGGAAACCTTACATACTCTTAAGGGAGCATTTCCACTGGGAAAGCCAGGATTTTTCTGATTCAAAAAAGAGGCTTAGGGTTTTCCTTCCCCTTCCTCAGCATAGGCCTTTAGCTATTCCTCCTGTACTAGACATTAATGCTTTTTCGGAATCTAGTTTGGCCCGTGATTCCCTGCCTCCTGCTCCCAGAAAACTTGACAGATACTACCAGGTCCCGGAGTCCCACAAGTTTGTTTTTAAAATCCTATTACAGATCCAGAGACTATTTCACAGGGGCCCTAGGGCATTAAGGCTTCTACTGCTAAAAATCCTACCCCTTCTGATACAGATTCCAGGGCACTGGATAGATGGGGTAAGAAGGTTTACACTTCTGCAACCTTGGCCATTAGGGCTTTAAACTGCCAGTTTCATATGTTAAAGTATCAGCAACATGTTATTGCACAGCTTAAACAGAAAATGATGTTGATTCCTGACCATGTGGAAAATAAAGAATTACAGGATTTAATGCATTCTGCTGAACAAGTTGGAAAACATACTTTGCAGTGTGGTTTTGATTCATTAGAGGCCTCTTGCAAGGCTGCTGTTACTGGGTCTGTGCTCAGAAGGCATGCTTGGCTTATTAAGGAAAATCTTTGCCTGATCATGTTAAAGCTAAATTGTTAGATGCTCCTTTAAATCAGGACCGCCTGTTTGGCAACAAGGCTGAGGAAATTCTTAAAAAGATGGAAGATAAAGCTAAATCTATGCAAACTGTTAAAGGTTTTTTTTTTACAAGTTTAGCCTCCTAGATTTAGTAGGCACTAGCCCTCTAAGAAATGGTCCTTTCCAGTCCCTTCCAGGTCTTCTCAAGCCAAACCCAGACACAGCAAAACCACCAGGTTTCAGTCCCAGGGGACACACAGAACTAAGCAGTGGGGGGGGGGGGCCTCCACTTCCAAATCTGGGAATAATAAGACTCCTCCTATGGTAAACTGTCTCAATGACTTCCTTTTAAAATTTCCATACACTTATCAACTGACTGCCCCTTTGGGCGGGAAAGATTGCTCTTCATGCAAAGAATTGGGAACTCATTACCCAGGACAAATGGGTTTTAAATAGTGTCCCAGAGATACAGATTTCACTTCCACACATTGTCAACACCAAGCGGGTGGCCGGACCTACTCCAAAATCAGTGGGCAGAGGCCCTAAAACAAGTACTTTCTCTTAAGAATGTGGGCTATTCAACTGGTACCAGAAGAGGAGAAGGGACAAGGTTTCTACTAGAGACTTTTCCTGGTACCCAGAAAAGACAATTCATGGCATCCTGTCCTGGACCTGTCTACTCTAAACACCTTTTTGGAGATTCCAAAATTCAAGATGCTGACTCTTCACCAATTTCTTACTATGCTAGGCAAAGATGCCTGGGTGGCAACACTAGATTTAAAAGAAGCATACCTGCACATCCCAATCAGGGAATCTTGCAGAAGATACCTATGTTTCAAAGCAGGCTACACACACTATCAGTTCTCTGCACTGCCCTTTGACTTATCTACTGTGCCCAGAATATTTACAAAGTGCCTAGCTCCAGTTATTGCATTTTGCAGGCAAAGAAATATTCAAATATTACCCATACCTGGACGATTGTCTAATTCAGACAGAAAGCCAGGACATACTTTTGAATCATCTGGCTTTTGTACAAAGGGTTCTAACTTGTCTGAGGTACACCATAAACGAAAAGAAATCACACCTGGTACCCTGTCAACAATTTATATTCCTTGGAGCAAGCTTGAATACATCTTCCAAGATGGCTTACCTCACGCCAGAGAAACAAATTCATTTGACAGCCTACTTCAAACAAGTGGCCACAAAATCCCTGCTATTTGCAAGACATACTACAAGCCCTGGGGTTCATGGCCTCCTACATTCTTCTAATTCCATATGCAAGACTGCATATGAGGAAACTACAGTTTTATCTAAAAAGCCTATGGTGTCAACATTCTCAAGACCTAGAAACAATGATTCCTATCTTACCTTGCCTACGCCTAGAGTTCCTTTGGTGGGCAGAGGCCTGCCACCAATACAAGGGACTACCTTTCACACCACCCCCTGCCGCCCAAATCCTAACAACAGATGCATCAGACTATACATGGGGGGCTCACCTGGCAGGGAAGTGCATTCAGGGCAAATGGAACCCAAGTCAAATGCACCTGCATATCAATCAAAAAGAAATGTTAGCTGTACAGAATGCTGACAGCCTTCAAGGACCACATTCTTCCAGGACAACTAATGGTGAAGATGGACAACACCACTGTTATGTGGTACATAAACAAGCAGGGGGGTACACATTCTTTCCCCCTCTGCAGACTAGCCATGGCGTTGTGGAACACAGCCTTGAGCTACCAGGTGCACCTACAAGCTCAATTCCTGCCAGGAAAATTAAATACACTGGCAGGCGGACTAAGCAGAAACCTCATGGACCCACAAGAGTGGAAACTAGAACCAAGGATTTTCAACAGGTTGACAAGGAAATAGGGGAGCCCAGATATAGACCCGTTTGCCTCTCCCCAGAACTACCAATTGGACAAATTTTGCACAAGGACTCCCGACAAGCCTAGGAAGTGGATGCTCTGTCCTTCACTGAAAAAACCTATCAGTCTATGCCTCCACCCCCCTGCTTCTGCTCTCCAAAGTACTACTAAAAATCAAACAGGACAAACCAAGGATGATTTTGATTGCTCCAGACTGGCCGCGCCAACACTGGTACCCCCTCCTGCGCAGTGTGTCATAGTTATCTCCATGGCACATGCCTCAGATTCCTTCCCTGCTGTCTCAGCAGGAGAACCAGATTCTTCACCCTCAGCTTCTAACACTGAACCTTGCAGCCTGGCTAATTACTTAGTCTCTCCTTTATCATCCCTCAGCAAACCTGTGATGGATATCATTTTAGAGGCAAGGAGGCCTAGTACTAGAAAATATTATACTGAAAAATGGAAACGATTCTGTGCCTGGAACCAATCTCAAGGGATGAGTACAGCAGCGCCCAGTTTACCTCAGATTTTATAATACTTAACTGAGATGCTTCACAAGGGCCTGTCTTTTTCCTCCATTAAAATCCACGCCTCAACCATTTCAGCTCATTATAACACAGAACCTCCCCTCTTCTCTCATCCACTGTTTAAGCAGTTCCTCAGAGGGACCAAAAATTTGAGACCACCCAGGAGAGCTCCAACCCCAGCCTGGGACCTTAAGTTTGTCTTGGAGAAACTCACTCTACCTCTTTTCAAGCCAGCTGCTACTGCAGACTTAAAAATTTCTTTCTTGGAACGCAGCTTTCCTTTTAGCAGTCACTTTAACTAGAAGGGTATCTGAATTAAAGGCCCTTATGGCAGTGGAGCCTTTCATCATCTTTCATGCGGACAGGGTGTCCCTCCGAACCAATCCATCCTTCATGCCCAAGGTGGTATCCAGTGTGGCAATAATCAGTCCATTCATTTGCCAACCTTCTTTCCCAATCCACAGAATAAAGGGGAATGGATACTGCATTCCTTAGATGTGCACAGACAACTTAGATTCTGCTTGGACAAGACTAAACCTCACAGGAAATCTGAACAACTGCTGGTGGCATTTGCTGCAGGGGCAGAGGGGAAGGCTATTTCAAAGCAAACCATTTCTAAATGGATAAGCCATTGCATTTATTTCTGCTGTAAACACCATGGAAAACCTATCCCCCAGGGGATCAGACCTCACTCCATCAGGGCTGCATCTGCCTCTACAGCCTTTCTCAGAGGCGTCCCTACCAGGGACATCCTGGAAGCTGCTACCTGGAGTTCGGTGTATACTTTCACCAAGCAATTATCATTTGCCAATTTTCTCAAAATCCAGAGCTAGCTTTTCCACTGCTGTATTGCAGGGCTTTATAGCTGGCCCTAATGCTATCTAAATTCCTCCTCCCAACCATAGCTTTAGGAATCTACCCAAATGTAATGACTGTAACAGTGAAACACAAAGCACATAGTACAGTTGTGTACACTTACCATAAATTTAGATTTTTGAGTACATTCACTGTTCAGTCCTGGTTACCCTCCCTCCAGCCCCCTAACTTCTTTTGGCTATACCTCTACTTTCCTTTACTATGCTTAAAAGCCTTTTTGGTGTATTTGCTTTTTTGTTGGAGGTATATTTTTGTGCTTTTATATTTAATTGTTTCCCATTGGGGGGCACCTGACATCTGGGGCAAGAAAAACTGATGTAATGGCATCGGCTGCATGTTTTATACCCCTGACGACTTGATGTCATGGAAGTAGGGACAGCAACCGATGCAGGACCCAAGACTTTGTTAATCAGGCCGACTGAGGGCTACCTGCAAGCAGATAACCCAAATGTAATGACTGCAGCAGTGAATACACTTGAACATCTACATTTATGGTAAGTGTACACAACTGTACTTTCCTATGCTAGCCTAGGACTCCAGGCTAGTCACCCCAGACCTAAAAGAAGCTTACCTGCACATCCCCGTAAGGGAATCTTGCAGGAAAAATCTACGTTTCAGGGTAGGCTCTATGTTTTCTGCGCTTTCTTTTGGGTTATCTACTGCACCCAGGGTATTCACAAAGTGCCTGTCTCCAAGCATTGCATACTGCAGGCAGACAAATATTCAGATTTACCCATACTTGGACGATTGCCTGATTCAGTCGGACTGTCAGGAATTGCTACTTCAGCACCTGCCATTTGTTAAGAGACTTTTAACTTCTCTGGGGTACACCATCTATGAAAAGAAATCACATCTGGTGCCCAGCCAACAGATTATATTCCTGTGAACAAGCTTGCACACAACTTCCCAGATGGCATTCCTCAATCCAGAAAAGCGGGTTCATTTGACAAACTACTTCAAACTTATGGCCACCAAGACCCAGCTATCTACAGAGAAAAATACCACAAGCCCTAGGGTTCAGGGCCTCATGCATTCAACTAATTCCATATGCAAGACTGCATATGAGGGAACTTCAATGGTACTTAACAATTCTTTTGTGTCAACAATATCAGGATTTGGAAACACTGATCCTATCATTTCTTCTCGAAGGGCAGAGTTCCTTTGGTGGGCAGAGGCTTGCAACCACAATAAGGGACTTCCATTCACTCAACCCCTCACCACCCAAAACCTGACAACAGGCACATCAGTCTATGCATGGGGAGCTCACATGGCAGGCAAATGCATTCAAGCCAAATGGAGCCCAGGACAAATTCACCTGCATATCAATCAAAAAGAAATGTTAGTTGCACTCATCTGGCTCTGTAGCTCAGGGGTTAGAGCACTGGTCTTGTAAACCAGGGGTCATGAGTTCAAATCTCATCAGGGCCTGTGGCTTCTTTATCCTGGGAGGATGGCCTAATGGTTAAGGTGTTTGCCTTACAAACACAAGGTGCAGGGTTTGAATCTCACAAGGGATAATCGGCTAGGCTTACAATGGCTTGCAAGGGCAGTTAGCCTAGTACTAACCTATAAACCTATAAATGCTCTGACAGCCTTCAAATACCTTATCCTTCCAGGGCAGCTCTTGATAAAGACAAACAACACCACAGTTATGTGGTACATAAACAAGCAGGATGGAACTCATTCCTACCCACTCTGCAGGCTAGCCATGGCCCTGTGGAGCACAGCCTTGAGCAACCAAGTGCATCTGCAAGCTCAATTCCTGCCAAGCAAACAAATTCACTGGCAGATGACTTAAGCAGAAATGTACTGGACCCACACAAGTGGAAACTGGACCCAACTCATTCAAACTTCTAATCTACAGGTGGGGACCACCAGTGCTGGACCTCTTTGCCTCACCCCACAAAACCATCAATTGAGCAAATTTTGCACCAGAAATCCCCACAGCCAAGCATGGTGACTGGATGCCCTGTCCTTTACATGGGAAGACCTCTCAATTTATGCCTTTCCCCCTCTGCCCCTCCTCTCAAAAGTACTACTCAAGATCAAGCAGGACAGACCAAGGACAATCCTTATTGCACCAGACTGGACACGCCAGCACTGGTACCCACTCCTACACAGTCTGGCAGCAGTGCCACCCCTGGCATCTACATCAGACCCCCTCCCTGCTGTCCCAGCAGGAGGGACAGATTTTGCATTTTCAGCTGCAAACTATGAACCTTGCAGCCTGGCTTATTCCCTGAACACACCACCAGCAACCCTCAGCAAACAGGTGCTGGATGTAATCCTTGGGTCCAGAAGACCTAGTACTTGGAAAGCCTATTCAGAAAAATGGAAAAGATACTGCTCTTGGAGCCAGTCTCTAGGAAAGGACACTGTCATGCCCTCCTTACCTCTAATTCTAGATTACCTAGCAGAGCTGCTAAACAAAGGCCCTTCCTTCTCGTCATTTAAGATTCAAGCCTCAGCCTTCTCAGCTCTTCACAATACGGAGCCACCTGTCTCTTCTCACCCTCTGATCCAACAGTTCCTGAGAGGAGCTAACTACTTAAGACCCCCGAGGTGAGCTCCCACTCCTGCCTGGGCCCTTAACTTTGTACTAGAGAAGCTCATGCTTCCCCCTTTCGAACCTGCTGCTACAGCAGAGTTAAAATTCCTCTCTTGGAAAACAGCCTTTCTTCTGGCCATCATGTCAGCAAGAAGAGTGTCTGAGCTACAGCACTGATGGCTCTGGAACCCTTCCTTATTTTCCAGGCTGACAGGGTCTCCATCAGGACTAACCCATCATTTTATGCCCCAGATGGTATAAAGTGGGGCTTTAAACCAGTCCATCTATTTACCAACCTTTTTTCCTAATCCTCAGATTGAAGGAGAGAGGATCCTGCACTCATTGGACGTGCACAGACCGCTCAAGTTCTACCTTGACATGACTATGCCTTTCAGAAAATCTGACCAGCTGCTAGTCAGCTTTGCTACAGGGGTAGAGGGCAAGGCAATTTCAAAGCAAACCATTTCCAAATAGATAGTACTGTGCATCCATTTCTGCTACGAGCACCATGGAAAACCTACCCCACAGAGGATCAGAACTCTTTCTACTAGGGCTACCTCAACTTCTACAGCATTTCTCAGGGGAGTCCCTACCAGGGACATCCTAGAAGATGCAACCACTGGAGTGATCCCCGGTGTGAACTTTCTATTTCCCATCCACTCAAGATTTCTCTTGAAAAGGGCCAGTGAGGTGCTTTGCTTGATATGTATGGAAAGTATTTCAGAGCATGGGCAGTCTCTGGGTTATGAACCTGTCCCTCCAGCATGTTCTGTTGATTGTGGTAATAAGGTTGAGGTCCCTGGAGCGTGTGGTGCGGAGGGATTGGGATTTCGTTAGGTGTAACATTTTTAACAGGGCTGGGTCAGACATGGCTTTGTAAGTCAAGCAGAAATTGCCTCTTAATAAATGATATTAGACAAAGAAAAAGTGGAGTTTTTTTAGTCTGTCCATGTAGGGCACGTGTTTAAGGCCCAGGATCCTTTTTGTGAGGTACTTTTGTGGCTTTTCCAGCTGTTGCATGTGTTTAGTGAGGTACATGCCAAATGGGACATTATACTCGATGACTGGTCTAATGAGAGAAGAGTAGAGAGAGATGACGACCTCTTTCTTACTGGATGTAAAACCCTTGGTAATGAGGTATTACTATTATATGTACCTGCAGATGTTAAGTTGTCTATCTCGCCTTCATTCTTGCTGGATGGGTTCGGAGCCGACCTCGGCTCCGACTCGGCCACTCTAAAAGCTCGAGAGTTGGTTCCACCGGCTCGAGGCTCCCCTTATATCCCACAATGCTAGGCGAGAGTACCTCAGATCTCGTTTGTCGCTACAGCTTCGAGGTTGGTTGCTTCTACCGGTTCCTGGTGAGTGTTAGCTTTTTCTTCTAAAAGTTACTCTTTTTACCCCTTTTTAAGTTAAATTCTTCTTAGATTAGTGTAGATTATAGAACTTTATCCCCGACCCTATATTTTTCCCGTTTCTTTCTAAAAGAACCTTTGGTTCTTCCCTTGGGCCTTAAGCCTTCTCTTCCCTAGGGAGTGTTTGTGTAGTTTACTATAATTTTGTACTTAAATTCTAGTATTATTACAAAATTTATTATATTTTCTGACAGGGTATAACTGGGTGTTTGAGTGTGTGTTTGTGTACACCTGTCAGTTAGGCTATGTCTAAAGAAGCAAAGGTCTCCGGATTCAAGAAGTGTGATGCGTGCTGTCAGAAAATGTCTCTGACAGACGCTCACACTTCTTGTGTCTATTGTCTGGGGCCTTTGCACCTGCAGGACTCCTGTGCTGTTTGCCATGGCTTCAGCCCCAGGGTCCTGCAGGAAAGAAAAAACAAGCTAATTCTGAGAGGCTTGTTGAAGCCAGAGGATTCCCTGTCTGTCTCAACAGGGAAGCCCTCTAAGGCATCGAGGTCTTCGGCTCCGGCTTCTGAGCCGAGACCTCAGGTTGTTCAACCTTTGCCTTTATCGGCTCCGGCTGGAGCCGATAAGACTCAGTCCACAGTTTCTGTGGCTTCCGGCTCGGCGGGCCGAGGTTATCGAGGTACCCGTGTCGGCTCCGACAAGATCTTCGGAGCCGACAACCAGAAAGAGGTCTAGGTCACCTTCTCTTGGCTCCGTTCATTCGGCTCCAGGATCTCCCCTGCTGTCTGAACGGAGCCAAAGGTCTCATTCCTCTAGGTCATCGAGGCTCTCCGATCATGACCTTCAGAGGGTGGTGAGTCGACTGCTTAAGTCCGAGGCACTAGCCCAGATGCTTCAGAGCCCGACTCATCAGTCGGTGCCGGCCCCGGTCCATCGACTCTTTCCTCCTTCGACTCTTTTGAGTTCGGAGCCGGGTCGTGTCGGAACCGAGACTGTGGTCACTTCGGAGCCGAGACAATTGTCTTCGGCGCCGTCGTCGGCTCCGTTTTCTTCCTTGGAGGAATCTCGGCGCCGGACTTCCCTCGTCGGCTCCGAGGGGGTGAGTGGCATCGGACCCTTGTCCGACCCCCCTCTCCCTCTCGGTGCTTCGGCGCTGGTGAGTTCGGCTCCGACATCGGCCTCGGAGCCATCACTGTCGGTGCCGAGGGGGGTCCTTAGCTCCTCGGAGCGGGGACCTCTGGCTCTGCCTGACAGGGGTGCATTCGAGGTCATGCGGAGTGTGTTAGAGCCTGGCTCTACTCCACAGTCGGCTCCGTCAGCCCCTCCCTCTATGCTGCCTCAGGGTAAGTCGACTCACTCCCTCATCCCGGACCGCAGAGAGCCAGCTCCTCAGGAGCCCCCTTTGGGGATTTCATCCTCTTCCGAGGCCTCTCCTGATTTGGCAGAAGAGCCTCCTCGGAAGAGGAAGTGCAAGAGGAAGCACATTGACTCACCTGAGTCTATCACGTCGGACACAGATCTGGATGATTCTGAGGGTTCCCCGTTCCCCTTCTGAAGATGTCTCATTTGCAGACATTCTGGAGATCCTGAAACAGAGGGGAAATTGGCCAGCCCTCAACCCTTCGGAGGACGAATCTGTGTATCTTGAGGCGTTTGGCTCTCGTCCTTCCACCTCCTGGGTGTCCCCCTTGACCCCCTCATGCAGGTGGTTGCTAAGAAGGCATGGACGGCTCCTGATTCAGTGGACCCCACTCCCAGGAGACCCTCCAAATTCATCACAGCTCCATCAGACAAGCAGTTTTTATCAAAAGGAGTTTCTGTGGATGCTATGGTGGTAGCTGCTGCCACAAAGAAGGAACTGGCTGATCCTTCAGTGCCTGTCCATCCACCTAACAAGGAATCTAGGTCCATGGATAGGTGCGGAAGCGGATGTTCTCCTCAGCGACATTTACCATGCGTTCGCTGAATTACCTGTGCCATTTCACTCGTCTTCAAAGGGACTTGATCAAGGAAGCGAGTGAAATGTTAAGAACCCTACAGCTGCGGGTTTCAAGAGAAAATGAACACGCAGCTGGCTACCCTTAATTCCATATCCAACTCCTCCATGCGCCTCCTCTCTTATGCGGCCGATGGAGCGAGCAGAGCCGCAGGGACAGGGGTAGCCTTACGTAGGCACGCCTGGATGCGGCTATGCAACTTTGGAACCTTTCAAGGCGTCTTTCACGAACTCCCCTTTTGATGGATCATCTCTCTTTGGTCCTCAAGTGAAAGAAACCCTGACTAGGTGCGAGACTGATGGCAAGACCCTTTCTGCCGTCGGAGTCCGTTTTTCGACTCCTTCTAGGCCTTACCCCAAAGGCCAGAAGGGTGGGAAGATGTGGTTCCGTAAACAATCTCAAGGGACTTAGCCTGGCGACAGAGTCGTTTTCCTACCAAAGGCAGAAGTGGGAATAACAATGGTAGACGTCGCCCTAGGGGCAGGGGGGGTCCGCAGAACCAGGGCAATCGGGAAGCCTTTCCTGACAAGCCCTTTCAGCATCCCTGAGGTGTTGCCCGACTGCCCATCTTCGGAGGCAGTCGGGGGAAGATTGTCACTGTACCCAGAAGCCTGGCTATCCCTGACTCAAGACAAATGGGTACAGTCCATCATTTCCGAAGGCTATTCTATCCCCTTTCTTCGTTTTCCAAATCAGTCAAAAAATCCCTTCCAGATGTTCCACCCGCTCAAAGGGATCTAGCAGCTTTGGAAATTTCAAAACTGCTTGCAAAAAGAGCAATTCAGCCAGTGCCAGCAGACCAACAAGGATCCGGAATCTACTCAAGGTTCTTTTTAGTTCCAAAGAAAACAGGGGACTGGAGACCGATTTTGGATCTCAGTGTCTTGAACAAATCAGTCAAGAAAACAAGATTTCGGATGGTCACGCTGCAATCCATTCTTCCCCTTTTGGGCAAAGGAAACTGGATGTGCTCTATAGACCTTCGGGATGCGTACTATCACATAAAATGAACAGGCGCTCCAGAAGATTCCTCCGCTTCAGGCTGGGAACCAGTCATTTTCAGTTCAGGGCCCTGCCCTTTGGTCTCACCACTGCCCCGGTGTTTACCAAATCCATGGCAGTGGTAGCTTCTCACCTGAGACGACAAGGATTCCAGGTGTTTCCATATTTGGACGACTGGCTTCTCACAGCTCCCACCAAGCATCTCCTTTTGATGGCCAGACATTATACTTTTCGCGTTTGTCAAAACTGGGTATTTCAATAAATTGCGAAAAGTCTGTTTTGTCGCCTTGTCGCACTATTACCTACATAGGCAAATTTAGATACTATAAACATGTCTGCAACGCTAACGAACCAAAGGATATCAGACATTCACAAATTGGTGTCACTTCTTCTCAACAACAACAGAGCCAAAGCCAGGTTAGTTCTAAAGGTGTTGGGAATCATGGCAGCGCCATACCTCTCCTCCCATTGGCCAGATACCACATGCGGATCCTTCAGTGGATGCTTTTTCTCAATGGTCATACCAGGAACTTCCAATGTCTCACACCATTATGATCACGCAAGCGTGCAAAAGCATCTCATGTGGTGGATGTCTTCCCCAGCTCCTGTCGGAAGACCATTTGTTCCACCTCCTCCGGTTGCTACTCTGACAACGGATGCCTCCCTGATCGGGTGGGGGGGGCATTATCAGGGCAGGACAGTCCAGGGCACATGGCAACCAAATGAATGCCACTTGCACATAAATGTTCTGGAGATGAGAGCAGTGCTTTTAGCGTTGCAAGCCCTTCAAGACTCTCTTCCCTTAGGAACGATTGCAATCCAGACAGACAACATGTCTGTAGTGTGGTACATCAACAAACAAGGCGGAACCAGATCATACCCCCTGTGTCGAGAAGCACTCAGACTGTGGCAATGGGCGATTTCTTCTCAGCGTTTTCTGATAGCAACGCACATCCCGGAAGTCCAATCACATTGCGGACAAGTTGAGCAGAGCTATACTCATGCCTCACGAGTGGTCTCTGAAAGACTCTGTAGTGAGAGAGATATTTCTCAAGTGGGGTCAGCCTTGCTGCGATCTTTTTGCTACTCCCCAAAACAGCAAGTGCAGAGAATACTTCACTCTATTCCCTTTACCAGGCCAACCCAGCAGGGACGCTCTAGTCCAAGTTTGGCCCGGGACTTCTGTATGCATTTCCTCCTTTCCCTCTGATCTCTCAAGTAATACAGAAAGCTATCGCTCAGAAGGCCTCATTGATCCTCATTGCTCCTTACTGGCCTCGACAAGTGTGGTTCCCCTTTCTACATCGTTATCTCTTGAGCGACCGTGGAGTCTGGACCTAGTTCC
This sequence comes from Protopterus annectens, assembly GCF_019279795.1. Classification (NCBI taxonomy): domain Eukaryota; kingdom Metazoa; phylum Chordata; order Ceratodontiformes; family Protopteridae; genus Protopterus; species Protopterus annectens. Next base: position 598,297,901 of record NC_056726.1, read on the forward strand.
AGATCTTTTGATCCACCAATCGGGTCAGTTTCATCGCTCCCTCCCCTCTCTGAACCTCACTGCTTGGTTCCTCCAGTGCCAACCGTAGCCAGGCTTCCTCATTTATCTCACTCGGTTAGAGATATATTGATAGCTTCCCATAAATCTTCCACTCGAAAGATTTATTTGAGTAAGTGGAAACGCTTCTCATATTGGGCACAAGGAAAGGACATAGATCCTTTCACGCTTCCATCCAACTAGTCCTTGATTTTCTTGCTGAACTCTTCCATGCAGGTTCATCTCCATCTACTCTTAAGGTTCAGTTGGCAGCTATTTCTAATTTTCATGTGGGCATTTCTGAATCTGCCCTAATGTCCCACAAACTTTGCAAAGCCTTTTTGAAAGGAGTTTTTCTTCTCAGACCTCCTATAAGAAATCCTCCTTCTCCTTGGGACCTAAATTTAGTTCTTGCTTCCTTGATTCTTTCCCCTTTCGAACCTGCAGCTTCATGTTCCTTGAAATTATTATCATGGAAAACTCTCTTTCTGGTGGCTATCACATCAGCTAGAAGAATTTCAGAACTTCAAGCACTCAGTTGTCGTTCTCCTTATCTTTTGTTCCATAAGGACAGAGTTTCCTTACGAACTAACCCGTCCTTTTTGCCTAAGGTGGTTTCAACATCAAATCTAAACCAAAGCATTGACCTCCCTGTCTTTTTCCCAGAGTATTTAAATAGGTCTGAACAAAAATTACACTGCCTGGATGTTCATCGTCAATTAAGGTACTACTTGGACAGGACGAAACAATTCAGAAAATCTGATCAGCTGTTTGTCTCCTATGCGGAAAGCAGAAAGGGACTTCCAGTTTCAAAGGTATCATTATCCAGATGGCTAACATCTCTGATTACCCTTGTTTATGAGATTAGACACCAAAACTGCCTAATAAACCTAAAGCCCATTCCACCAGAGCTTTGGCTACTTCTCTAGCCTTCCAAGACAGACTGCCTATTGACACCATTTGTGCAGCGGCTACTTGGGCTACTCCTCACACTTTTATTTCCCATTATAAGTTGGATTTAGCTTCTAGGCATAGAGCTAATTTTGGTTCCACTGTTCTCAGGAGTCTGTTCCGTTAGGCCACCGGGACAAGGTGCTAGGGACGGTCCCATCCAGCAAGAATGAAGGCGAGATAGACAACTTAACATATAGAAGTTATGTTCTTACCATAACGTTCCATGTTAGTTGTCTTCTTCTCGCCTTCTTCTTGCGTCCCACCCTCCTTCCCCCTGGCCTGGACAGACCTAGAGGAGTTGTGATCGTGACCTCTCTTTCTACCACCTCTTTCTTAGTCATATGCTATTATGCATATTTCTTGTTTCAGGATGTAGGTCACCCTTCTTTATTCCTGTTGTTAGAGGTGGATTCTGTTTTTACAGTTATACTGTTTCTGTTATAAGCTGGGGTTAGCTTACAAACGAGATCTGAGGTAACTCTCGCCTAGCATTGTGGGATATAAGGGGAGCCTCGAGCCGGTGGAACCAACTCTCGAGCTTTTAGAGTGGCCGAGTCGGAGCCGAGGTTGGCTCCGAACCCATCCAGCAAGAAGAAGGCGAGAAGAAGACAACTAACATGGAACGTTATGGTAAGAACATAACTTCTATTTAGTACCACCCAAGTAAACACTCCATTCTATTTTTTTCACTTCCGTATGTTAGAACAGGTGTGCTCACAGTTTCTTTTTGTATTTCATTCTCTAGTGATTGTTATCCAGTGCTTGTAAATTTCTTTTACTGTTTTTAGTATATGTATGCCCCTTATTTTCATGCAAAAGTGTATAATGTTCTTGTAAAACGTACTTCACAGGTAAAAATGTTTTACTTTTGTGTTATATATATGATTTAACTATGGGCCTTTACTGAAAATGGGTTTTTGACCAGTCGGACTTTCCCTGTTAACAAAGACAAATAAATATTACTGGTAGAGTTTTTAGTAGAATCAAGAATAGAAGCTGCTGTTAAAAAGGGATTGGTTGGGCATATAAAATATTGCATAATAACTACAGGAATCAATCACAGGCGGTTAGAAAGGATTGGGAAGAGATATCAGATAAGTAATTCACAAAGAAATAATGGGAGGATATATCTTTGGCTCCCAAATATGCAACAAAGTTTAGAAGGTTTAGGATCTTTGCTTGAAAGTGTTGGCATAGGTATTTTTATACTCCAGGCAGACTCAAAATAATTTTAAAAGTAAATTGCAAACATTTGTGTGATGGGGAAGAAAAAAGTAAGTGGGAACATATTTTTGGGAATGTTTTGAGTTGGCAGACTTTTGCCCTGTAATACTACTCTGTCAGAAATACTTTGTGAGGAGATTGGTGTAACTAAGGAATTTTTTTTTTTTGAGCTGTGATACGGAGTCACAATTGCCTAGACATAGTAAGGCCTTGCTGAGTTTATTTTCTGGTGGGTGCCAAAAAACGCAATTATTAGTTAATGGGAAATCCAAGTCTAAACCAACCATACTAGAAGTAGTGAATATATTAACAGAGATAAAAGAACTGGAAGTGGGATCTTCAGAAAAAAATCACAAATTATGTAGGAAAAAGTGAGAATTGTGGGAACAACACTTGCATAATCATGTCTTGGAGTAGGAATGAGGTTTAAGGGAAGGCAGGAATTAAATGAACTATGTAATGTTGGACAGTTACTATATAAAAGAATCTAAGTGATATGTACTGTTTGCAACTGAAAATATGTTAGTATGGTTTGCTTTCATTTGTATATATGTATGATTGCCTATGTCAAGTGATAATTCAGTAAAGATGTTTCTTGTTTTTAAAAAAAAGACATAAATTACTTTTCCTGAGATCTAAACTTTTTAGTTTGAATAAATTAACCTTGCATTTCTTTGAACCAGTAGACTTGGTAGACATTAAACTTTTTTCATAGAAATGTTATGGTTACTTTTACTTCAGGTGGAAAATGTTTAGAGCTTTACAAGTGCTAATATACAGTCTTTCTTGTACTGTCTCCTACAGTGAACAAGTTTTATTAATGACCAATCCTTCCTTTATGCCAAGAGTTGTGTGACCTGTTGAGGCATAGAAAAAAAAACAGATGGAAAATACAGGAGAAGAGCATATGTTGAACATTATGCCTTTCCTTTAAATTTGTTTTTTTTTTTTTTTTTTTTTTTTTTTTTTTGCTGCAGGGGGCAAGCCTCCCACACCCTCCCTCAAACTTGTATGTACCAATTCAAGATTGCTGTATCTTGGAGAAAATGGAATATTCCAAGAATTGGCAATCTTGGACTTAGTATATGTACGTATTTTAGCTATCCATGTTACTTGCATTTTACTTGGGAAATTGCACCCACTATTGCCTTGGTCACGTTACACCATGACAATCACTATTAGAGTAAATAAATTAATATTTGTGCATTATATAATAAAAATCCAAAAGTCAGTTGATCTGGGAATCTGAAAATGTCCATTTGTCAAGCAGAACAAGATGCAAGTTTGATAGAAATGAGTGTGCAAAACAAGCACTTAGCTAGTTAATAAGTATGCAGCAGCCTTTGGGTTCACTAAAGTGAAAAATTAATAGAACCGTTAATATCCGCAAAGACAGTGGTGTAGAAAGTCCGTGTATGCCAGTTGGGCCATACTTTAAGACAGATAGTTAATAGCAAACAGGGAATTAAATTATATAAGCTAAATAATTAAAAATGGCCACATCCCTGGGTGTCCCATAAATGCAAAAGTCTCAGAAGGCTGTGTAACTTCAAATGAATGCAGAGTAGAAAACAGAAATTAGTTAAAATATGTATACACTGTACTTGTTGTAATCCTTACATTTTGCCTGAAACACTGTTAAATTTATAAATGACTTAGTTGTTATCGAGTAGTTGTCTCATTTGTTTTTAAAGCTGTACTTCTGCATGTATTAATTTATTTACTGAAATTTGTTTAGTTTTCTATATCTGAATACCTGTCTCCAAGAAGATCTCTGTATCGTACCCTTTCTGATGAGAGCATGTGTAGTAACAGAAGGGGGTCATCACATGCCAGCTCTCGAAGTTCCATACTTGACCAAGCATTACCAAATGACATACTCTTCAGTACTACTCCACCGTACCACAGCACATTACCTCCACGAGTGAGCTTAAATCAGTGTTCTGCGACCTTAAGAAGTAAGTTTGCTGCTTTCTTTCTTTTTAAGTTGACTAGAAGTTTTAATATAAACAACATTTGTACTCTCATGTTAAAAGAATAATAATGGTATTAGTACCTACAATGATCTTAAGAAAGATTGGTCATGGCGGTCCTTTTAATTCTGTTTTGCACTGAAGTACTTTCTTGTGCATGCTATAAACCTAATGAAACAGTGACACCCCCCCCCAAGTAGACACCAGTCTTTTCTAACTATGGTGACTTTGTTGTTATGAAAAGCACCACTTTTACTTTACTGTTTTACTTTGGATCAACAGGATCTACAGTACTCTGTCTTATGACTTCACCTGTACATGCAGACTGCTTATGTTTATTTATAATACAGATTTTATTTGTCTGTGCTGCTGTGCATAAGCATAACTTCATGTAACCACAGGTATCACAGCAGATATGCTTGAGTTTAGTCATCCCTTATGATAAATTTTAAAGTAGGTTATTCTCGAAAGATAATTAGGGATCTGAATGCTCATTGTCAGGACAGACAGAACAGGATAAAATGACTGCTTAGATCCACATGGGTGGTCCAACAAGAATAAAAAAAGGAGATGTAATTTTAGAGTTCTGTCTGTATATGGCTTGATGGTTGCCTGCAAATAGGTGCTGCAAGAGAGACAGTCACAAGATTACATACAAGACTGGACAACATGCAACAAAGGTAGACTTCCACGTAGATAGAAAATGGTGTTGGGGTAAAGTCAAAGATTGCGAAGTCTTCCCCAATGAAACAGCTGTCCCTCAAGGTAAAGCTGTAGTCGGTACTGTATGTTACAAGCAGTGGTCAGAACAGTTCTAAGGTCAACATATACTAGGCTGAAGACCTAGAAGTTTTCTGGAGTGAAATCCCAAGAATTCAAAGAAATACTCGGGGTTGTAACATCTCAAGAATAAGTGGAAATAGGTGGAGTAAAAGGAAAGGCACCTTCAAACAGCATGTGTGAAGACTGTTGCACAGATATGTAGGCATGGTAGTTACAGCAATAAGGTACATAGGGAAAGGTGGTGAAATGCAGAAGTCCAGGAACTTACCAAAAGAAAGGAGTGCAGGATAAAGTGAGAGACTCAAAAGACGGGCCAGGCTAAGAAGGAATTCAGGTTGGCTAACAAAGAGGCTAAGACAATGGTTACAATAAAAAGAACAAAGCATCACTGGAACTCCACTAGCTGCTGGAAAGTGACTCAGCAGGTGGCTCAAAGGAACACTTACCAAATTGTGAAGCTGAAGAGTTTTCTCTTTTGCTGCTGTCTGCTTTCCCCAGCTCTTCTCCATCTTGCTGCAGTTTCCTCCGGAATTTCCACGGTTTCAGTCTTTTCCACTTCACATTTTCTTTTTCTTGTCAATCTTCTGGACATCATAGAGTATTTATCTAGCAATTGCTGTTAACAGTTTATAGCAGTTTGCAGAAATTTGTTAATTTAAGCTGTGCACTACCCTGAGTTTGTTTTCATCTGCTTGCACTGCTGTTGCCATCTTAGAACTCCAAGCATGTCTATTTCCAGTTCTTTTTTTAAGAATTTTTTTATTGATATAACATATTTCCAATATGCACACAGAAAGGAAGAAATTCAACAACACATATTGTTATGCAATGTTAGGAAAACATTTCATCGAGGTAACCTTATACAATTAACACACTAAGAGTTTTGGTATTTCAGTAGCAATATTTCAAGGCTATCCTACATTTCTTGTTTGGCTTTTAGACAAAGGAAGTGGAACATTCTTTAGTATTACTGATCTAGTTAAATAACAATTATCAGACTATAACCACTTAAAATGTACTTCTCTTCCCAATATAAATTTAATTTTTCATAGTCCATAAAAATGTGTGGCCAGTCAGCTTTTACACCTCCAACAGACTGAAGAAGTCATTTTACTAAACTTAGAGATTTTATAGGGAGTATGTATATATTTCCACATAAAAACGTTCCAGTATAAGCTTGAAGAGGTTTGACTAACTGATTAATGAACATTTATTCTTACCTTCTATTGAGTCACTCAGCCCAGTACTATCTAAAAAGTTCCAGAATTTTGCATCAAATTTGTTATTTGTAATTAACTTGTATAAGTTGGTCAAGCTTCATTTGTAGGTCAGTTTACCATTGATGATAGCTTTCATATATTCATGTAAGGGGGAAATAGTGTTCTGTTCCTTTTCACTCATATTATCTACAAATCTGTTTAATTTATTACTGATTATGTCTATTTTCAGTTCTAACAACGGTTTCACTGCCTTTTCACTGAAACTAGTTTCACAATTTGTATGGTTTCTTTTTTCCATTGTATAAAATTGTACATGAAGCATGACTTACATCTGCAGTTTATATGAGAACGTATAATTGACTTAGCTTATGACAGCTTCTTCATAGAAATGTCTGTGTTTTTTGGGAGTTTCTCTAGTGGGCCATCACTGTTACTTTTCATTTGAAGTTAAGTTTTAGAGTTCTTTTTTTTTTTTTTTTATGAAGTGGCTGTAAATGTTTCTGGATTGTTGTAAATGCATAAAAGACTTTGAAGGTTAGAGTTTTTTTTTTAGTCTATTATATCTTCATATGTCTGGTCCTTCTTATGCCTAAGCTGCCTACTTTTTCCTTTAGACAAGAGCTGAATGGACGAATCTGCCAACTCGTTACATTCCTTAAAAACTTTTTCCTAATTGCCCTCCTTTATCCAGTCATACCACCAGTGTTTGCTGTCCAACTGAGGAAAAATCTTCTGAATTCTATTTGAGGTATAAAAATACCCATGTAATTGCTGACATGCAAAAATCCTAAAACTTCTGGACATCATTGCATATATTTGAGAGTTTTCCAAATTTATTTTCGATTGCTCCTTTTTAAATTGACTTTCCATCCTTTTTTTTTTCCTGTCTTTTCTAAACTCTTCTGAGTCGTATAGTTATGCAGGATTTAAATGCAGTACTAATTTATTTATTTTATTTCCATTTGTTTACTGGGAAGGTGTGACTGGGGGGAAAAAAGGTTAATTTTCAGTGAATGCCTAGGTAAAAAAGCTCCACAGAGTACAGTATTGTAATGGTTCAATATTCATATCAGATACATAGTATTTACAGTTCAATTTTCATTTTGTCCCTTTTAACAGTGACGTCTTTTCTAGACTCAACTGAAAACACTACCAGAGCTGTTTTTTTCACTTAGCAGTCCCCTATCCCTTTCTTTTTGCTTATATTCTTATCAGTCCTTGCTAGGAAAGGCCGTCTGTAACCTACAGTCCAAGCTTCTGCTTAGCTTCATTCCAGTCTGTTGCCTTTCCTTCCCAAGTTATTTGCTCCCATATCTTGGTTCATTTGCTTCCTCTAGTAATTTTTGTCCTCCTTACCTATTTTCTATACCCCTACTTGCAGACTTCCCCATTGGTGGACTCCCTTGTATCCATTCCCACACTGACATAGTTCATAAAATACTTTGTGCTGTTTTATAAATGTAATAATCTGTATGGTGATGGTGGTTCTCCTTGAGGGCTTGCATCCAAAATTCTAGTCTCTCTTAATGCCTGAAATCCCTCACCCCATTTCATCATCATCATCATTTTTCCACTTTGTTTAATAAACTTCTGCTTAAGTTATGTTTATGAGCCTTAACTGCATAGCTCTAAAGTACCCCTTAAAATCCAGTAACCATAGACTGTCTTATTCCATGGGGAGAATCATCTTATTCCACTTAACTCATTCAGTCCTGAGCAATAAGAGGCTAATTAATCTTCTTCCTTACTAAGGTCTTCTAAACCAGGAAACTACTAGCTTCTCTCCAAGTTCCTCTGCTGAAGTATAAGGTAAACAATACAATTTACAGGAAATAGACACCACAAAAACTCTTCGATTAGACATGATCTACCTGCTAGTGTTAGTATCAAAGGTCTGTCTGTAGGTAGTTATTCTGCACTGCAGATTTATAAAAGAAAACGGTGTTTTATTTACCCAAAATTGCTAGTGTTATGGTGAAAGGGGTGGTTATACCTCTGTTATTGTGCGGCATAGACCCAGGACATCAGTGGGATAATTGCTCATGTGTTTGAGACCTTTCTAATGATGAATGATAAGAAGGCATGGCATACTGATGTTCTGTGGTATTGTGGAATATATGCAAGTTACGCCTGTAATAGTTTCACAATATTTCAAGATCTACAAAACCATGTAGATTGCAAGTATAACTAACAATGCTGTGTCGTAATGTTTCATATGTGATTGCAGCATTTGTTCACCTTTATGTCACCCAGATTTTATAACATTTATGCAGAAGTGAAGTTATTACTAATGGTCATAACTGCTTTACCAGACATTTTTTTTAAATCTCAAAGTATATAGTTTCTTCTCACAAATCCTTCTCTCCCATGGCAGAATTCCTTATCAGTCCGTACACCTAAATACTTAATCTTATAATGTTAGCATAAGTGTGGGTACTGCTGAACCAATTCATGCTAGCTTACCTCTATAGCCTTTGTTTTATCTTCATTTATTTTTATATCTCTAAAAGACTTGAAACTGTTTCAAAATGCACTATAACACAGAAATGTCCTTTAATGAATTTATCAAGTACAAAATATCATCGTCTGCATATAAAGTTAGCTTTTCTTTGTTAGCATACCTGATCTCTCCTTGAAGTTATGAATCCTTTATTTTCTTTGCCATTGTTTCATGTGTAATGCAAATAACAGTGGGGAAGGAGGGCATCCCTCCCTGCTCCTCTTTCAAGCACAGCTTGTTAGAGAAGACTCTTACCATCTTAATTCTTGCTTCTGACCATCCATGTAGCCTCCTCATCAGTCCTATTATTCTGACAGAAAAAAAACAAATGTTAGCATTGCCCTCTACATAAAATCCCAGCTGACTCTATCAAATGCTTTATCTGCATCAAGACCCACCAATAATAATGGTGTTTTCTTAAATTCTGCTTCCCTCTGAATTATCATTGGACTGTTAATTTTGTCAGATGTTGGCCACCCCTTCACAAAATCACACTAATCTTCCAGTTTTGTTAACATCTTTGATATTCTCTTAACTAATAGACATACATACTTCAATTGCTTCTAGGCCTAGGTTTGTTGTTGTTCCTCTCTACTGAGAACTTATGAGACTTGTCATAGAATACAATACCCCCTTTTGCATTTACTTGACCAGACATATGCAACAACTGGAAGAGCCCACAGAGATACCTTACAAGAAGGATAGGCTAAAACAGTCTGTCATATGTGGACCATCGCAAGCCTTCTACAGATGCTAAGAGGTGACCTGTGTCTGGCTTACAGGATATTATCTGACATTGCCCCGATGAAGCTGTTGCATTTTAGCAAAACAGCCAGCACTAGAATTAGTTTCACATTAGTTTCACATTATTCTGACTACATTGTAATAATAACGTTCTGTCCCTAGACTGTCTCTGTCGAATATTATATGTATTTTTGTTTTTTTTTCTGGAGCTTTTCTCCCCAGGACTCCATTGAAAACGGGTTCTTTAAGGCCCAATGGACTATCCTGGTAAACCAACTGCAATAAATAAATAAATAAATTATACTGTTCAGGAATCTAAATTTCTGATGCAACATGAACATCACAGTCTGGAGAGAGAGAGAGATTTATCTCATAGAGGTAACCACTGCTGTGGAACAGACTCCCCATACAAGTAAAGCAAAACTCAACTCAGTTCATATTCACGAGAAATTTGGACTTATGGCTGGGAAAATGGGGAGAGCCCAGGAGTAAATTTCCTGTTACATGAATAGACAGAGGCAACCACTAAGGGATGCTTTCCAAGCTTGGGGCTTTCAAAATGTCTGTGGTATTAATTTAGTTAGTATCAGTAGAGGTATTAGAATCTAGTCCAAAAAGAGGAAGGGAAAGTGAAACATTACCCCAGGAGGGAAATTTGGTTAGGCATAAAAAGGCCCACGAGGTTGTTGGCCAAGTACAATCCTGTGATTCTTTGGTAATGCTGGTTTAAAATTTAAATGGGTCTATATGAATCTAGATCTGAAGGGTCTTTACAGTCATTGTTTATAGGTTTATAGGTGTTTACTAGGCTAACGACCACAAGGGCCTTTTTAAACCTAGCCATGCATTCCAAATCTCTGAGAAGTTCTGATACCCTTGATAAGTGTAAGCATGGGCCTGGGAGATGAACCATTTACAAGCTACCTGTTTATATTAGAGACATAGGTACCAAACCAGGGATGAATTTCCGGTTTCCCATCCAATTGCCCAAGTTGCAGTTGAATTGGGTTAGGGAGAGACTGCTTCACATGGATGGGGAGCCTGTTTCATAGACAGGGTACCCTGTGGGATATATACCTACCTCTCCAGCACGTCCTATTTATATCACAGACAAGGTTTAAATCTTTAAAATGGGTAATTCTGGTACTGTTTGTTTTGTGAATATGCAGGAGGCCCATCAGAGTGTGGTCTGACAATGCCCTGTATGCCAGGCTTAGATCTCCCCTCAAAAGCCTGTAGGAGTCTGTAGTGTCCAGGGAAGAAATAGCCAGGGAATTGTTATGGCTAGGCTTTTTATAGGCCCTAGGGCCAACAGCCTAGTATCAACCTATGAACCTATACAGGAATAGTGCCTTGAGGTGGTCTGCATAGGATATATTACTTACACCTTGTATTCTTTTAGTGAGGAACCTCTGTGGATGTTCCAGTTGTTGGATATACCTGGTTAAGTACATGCCAAACAGTGCATTGTACTCAATGATAGGTCTGATGAATGTCAAATACAGTGAAACGATGACTTCCTTGGAGTTGGATGCCGTACCTTTGTTTATAAGTTGTGCAACTTAGAATGATTTCCTCACCACTGTAGACACATGATGATCAAAGGCTAGATTACCATCTATGTGTGTCCCTAAGTCCCTGACTACTGAGTCATCTCTAAGGGGTGTGTTGTCAATATGATAGTTACCAGGGATGGATGACTTCCCAAAGGATACTGTCATGCATTTTTTGGCATTTAGTTTTAGTCCACCAGTTATTTGTCTGTGTCATTCCCTCCTGGGAACATTTGTGTCAGTGTGAGGCACAACTACTTCCCAAATGCTGGTACTCTTCTCCCCCGCCTGTAAAATGCTGTTAAGCAAAGCCTTCCACATCTTTATCACTTTCTTCCCACCTAACTTCCAGATGTACAGAGGAATACTGTCTGTTCCTGGAGACTTTCTCATAGATTGAATACATATCACTGCTTAATTGTTTAGCCTCATCTTCCTGTGTCTGTGGCATAGTTAAGTCTTCAGCAGATATTTCCATTTGTGCCTTTTCCTTGGTATCCCCATTTCTCTGCTTTATACAAATTTTCATAAAATTTTTGAAATATCTGTAATACCTCTGTGGAACTTTTAGTTATTTTTCCTTGTCATAGGCTCCCTAAGTTTGGCTATTACTCTTTCTTCTTTCTGTTGCCTAAGTCATTGTATTAAAAGCTTTTGTGCTCAAGAGTTATCAAAAATAATTGCTTAGCAGCAGTCTTTCTTATCTTGTTAATTATCCAAATACTCTCATCTTTTATCTTTGGCAGTCTGCATTTGTTCATCTTGTTCTGTGAAATTCCTCTTCTTTTACAGTACTTTATCATTTGACATACCCTCTAAATTGCTGATATTCTTTGTGTTTCACTGTTGCAGCCATCACACTTGGGTTATCTGCCTGCAGGTAGCCCTCAGTCGGCTCGAATACCAGAGTCTTGGGATTTCTGCGTTGGATGCTGTCACCTCATCCATGACGTCAGGGGTGTAAAACATGCATCTGACGCCATTACATCAGCTTTTTCTGCCACGTAGGAGCCTGAAGCAGAAGTAGTTTGCAAGTGCCGGTCAGCAGCTACCTGAAATTTTTGTTTTTTGAGTTTCAAACCTGAAGTCTTCTAAAGCTAAGTACCCCGTTGGGGTATTTTTTTCTTGCTCTAACCGATGTCAAAAAAAGTTAACAATTGTCTTGCCTGTGGAAAGCAAATACCTCACAGACATTTTCATTCTTACTGCATCACGTGTTTAGGCCCAGATCATGATGTCCCTCGCTGTTGGTTTTGCGCCTTGTTCAACGCCAGAACTATTCGTCATCGGGCTATTTTTGTCTCTAAATTCTTTTGCTCTCATTCTCCGTATTCCAAAATGGCGTCGGTAAGCCATCCGGCTACCGACCTTCCGAAAAAATACAAAGATAAAGACAGAGACAGACTGCATAAGTCCAAAACTGCCGACAACGCTTCTGTTAAGCTAGTCGCCAGTCCGCCGGGACTCAGTGAGGCGCTTTCACAGCACCTGTTACCCGCTTGTACAGATTTACAGGCCTCCACTGAGACCCATTCGGAGACTGGTATGCCACAAGATGCTTCTTCGACTATGGAACCTGTGGATGTCTCTACCTTGGATGGGTCTGGAGCCGATGTGAAGGCACCAGCTTCTGAGGGTGTATTCAGACCTGTCGATGTTTGTATTAAACTGACTACTTCATTAATGACTAAATCTACCAAATTTCTCAGGCCCAGAGTTCGCGCTACGCCTAGGAAACCGCCGACCAAATTACATTCTCAAGCTCCCATGCCAAAGAAACAAATGCTTAGAATGGCTGAAGACCTTATTACTTTAATTAGGGGAAGCCAGCCTTCCCCCTCTAAAAGATAAAGAATTGATTTTCCTCCAGATTCTTCAGACCATGAGTCTGATGACTCTGACCCCTGTGATTACCAGGACATACCCTTATCTACCTATGAGGACTCAGATGCAGAGGAGTCAATTCCCTCAGCCTCCCCCCCAGAGGACCTTTCTTTCGGTGAAACCTTGCATACCCTAAGAGAGCATTACCACTGGGAATGCCAGGACTACCCACAGTCCAAAAAGAGACTCCAGGAATTTTTAGATTTGCCTCAGCATAAGCCTCTAGCTATTCCCCCTGTCTTGGATATTGTAGATGATGTCTTCATGGAATCCAGCCTTACCCCTGATACTTTACCACCTGCTCCTAGAAAGCCTGACGGATACTACAGAGTACCTGACTCTCACAAATTTCTCTTTAAAAATCCCACTGTGGATCCAGAGACCATTTCCCAGGGACCTAAAGGTATTAAGGCTTCTACAGCCAAAAACCCTACCCCTTTGGACAAGGATTCTAGGGCTCTAGACAGATGGGGTAAGAAGGTATATACCTCTGCAACTCTTGCCATCAGGGCTTTAAATTGCCAGTTTCACATGTTGGAAGTACCAGCAGCTTATTATTGATCTAATTAAACAAAAAATGTTGTTGATTCCTGGTTGTGCAGAAAATAAGGACTTCAAGACTTAATGCATTCTGCAAACCAAGTTGGTAAACATACTTTGCAGTGTGGTTTTGATGCCTTAGAAGCATCTTGCAGGGCTGCTGTCACTGGGTCTTTTCTGAGAAGGCATGCTTGGCTGAAGGAACAAATCTTGCCAGACAATGTCAAGGCAAAATTACTTGATGCTCCATTAAACCAAGAATGTTTGTTTGGCTCTAAAGCAGAAGAAGTTCTTAAAAAGATGGAAGAAAAAAATCCATGCAAACTGGTAAAGATTTTTACAGGTACAGCCACCTAGATTCAGTAGGCATTGGCCTTCAAAAATTGGTCCTTTCCAGTCCCTTACAGACCTTATCAGCCCAAACCCAGGGGCAACAGATAACAAAGACTACAGTCTCCGGGTATGCATAGATTTAAACAATGGAGTGCTCCCTCCTCAAAAACAGGGAGTGGTAAGCCACCCCCTATAGGAAAAAGTTCACAATGACTTGTCCTTAACCTTTCCCAGCCATGCCCAAGTACTTGCACCTCTAGGAGGAAAACTCGCCCTGCATGCAAAAACTGGGAGTATATTACCCAGGACTGATGGGTCTTAAACATTGTGTCCCAGGGATACAGATTCTATTTCCACTGTCTGCCAACCCCAAGTGGATTGCCAGACCTTCCTCCAAACCAGTGGACAGAGGCCCAAAAGCAAGTACTTTCTCTTCTCAGTATCAGGGCTATCCAACCTGTGCTAACAGAGCAAAGGGGACAGGGTTTCTACTCCAAGCTGTTCCTGGTGCCAAGGAAAGAGAACTCTTGGCGCCCTATTCTGGATCTGTCAACCCTAAACACCTTCCTGGTGGTACCAAAATTAAAAATGCTTACAATCAACAGCTCCTTCCTATGCTAACCAAGGACTCCTGGCTAGTCACCCTAGACTTAAAAGAAGCTTGTCTGCACATCCCCATAAGGGAATCTTGCAGAAAATATCTACGTTTCAGGGTAGGCTCTATGCACTATCAGTTCTCTGCACTTCCCTTTGGCTTATCTACTGTGCCCAGGGTATTCACAAAGTGCCTGGCTCCAGCCATTCCTTACTGCAGGCAGAGAAATATTCAAATTTACCCATACTTGGACGATTGCCTGATTCAGGCAGACAGTCAGGAATTGCTACTTCAGCACCTGACATTTGTAAAGAGACTCCTCACTTCTCTGGGGTATACCATCAAAGAAAAGAAATCATATCTGGTACCCAGACAAAAGATTGTATTCCTGGGAGCAAGCTTGAACACAACTTCCCAGATGGCATTCCTCACTCCAGAAAAGCAGGTTTATTTGACAACTTATTTCAAACTACTGGCCACCCAAACCCGGCTATCTGCAAGAAAAATACTGCAAGTCCTAGGGTTCATGGCCTCATGTATTCTACTGATTTCATATGCAAGACTGCATATGAGGAAACTCCAGTGGTACTTAAAATGTCTCTGTTGTCAACACATTCCCAGGACCTGGAAGAAGTGATTCCTATCATTCCTTGCCTTAGGACAGAGTTCCTTTGGTGGGCAGAGGCTTTCAACAACAAGGGACTCCTTTTCTCACAAGCCCTAGCCGTCCAAACTCTGACAACAAACGCATCAGATTATGCATGGAGGCTCACATGGCAGGCAAATGCATTCAAAGCAAATGAAGTCCAGGACAAATTCACCTGCATATCAATCAAAAAGAAATGTTAGCTGTACAGAATGCACTGACAGCCTTCATATGCCTTATCCTTCCAGGACAGCTCTTGATAAAGACAGACAACACCACAGTTATTTGGTACATAAACAAGCAGGGGGGAACTCACTCCTAACCACTCTGCAAGTTAGCCATGGCGCTTTGGAACACAGCCTTGAGCAACCAAGTGCACCTGCAAGCTCATTTCCTGCCAGGCAAACAAAAGTCACTATTAGATGACAAGAAGAAATCTAATGGACCCACATGAGTGGAAACTGGAACTAAGCTCATTCAAACTTGTAATACACATGTGGGGGACACCAGAGGTGGACATCTTTGCGTCCCCCCCAAAACCATCAACTAAACAAATTTTGCACCAGAATTCCCCACAGACAAGCTTGGAAAGTGGATGCCGTATCCTTCACATGGGAAAACCTCTCAGTCTGTGCCTTTCCCCCTCTGCTCCTCCTTCCAAAGGTACTCCTCAAGATCAAACAGGACAGGCCAAGGGCAATCCTTATTGCACCAGATTGGCCACGCCACCACTGGTACCCATTTTCTACACAGTCTGACAGCAGTGCCACCCTGGCACCTACAGCAGACCCCCTCTCTGCTGTCCCAGAAGGAGGGACAGATTTTTCATCCTCAGCTGCAAACCCTGAACCTGGCAGCCTGGCTTTTTCCCTGAATACATCACCAGCAACCCTCACCAAACAGGTGCTGGATGTTATCCTTGATGCCAGGAGGCCCAGTACTAGGAAATCCTATTCAGAAAACTGGAATAGATACTGTTTTTGGAGCCAATCTCAAGGGAAGGACACAGTCGTGCCCTCCTTGCCTCAAATCGTAGATTACCTAGCAGAGCTGCCCCACAAAAGCCTCTCTTTCTCATCAGTTAAGATTCATGCCACTGCCATCTCAGCTCATTACAATACTGAGCCACCCCTCTTCTCTGACCCTCTGATCAAACCGTTCCTGAGAGGAGCTAACAATTTAAGACCCCAAAAGAGAGCTCCCACTCCTGCCTGAGACCTTAACTTTGTACTAGAGAAGCTCACGCTTCTCCCTTTTGAGTCTGCTGCTACAGCAGAGTTAAAATTCCTCTCTTGGAAAACAGCCTTACTGCTAACCATCACTTCAGCAAGAAGAGTGTCTTGAGTTACAGGCCCTTATGGCTGTGGAACTGTTCATTATCTTCCATGCGGACAGGGTTTCCCTCAGGACTAATCCATCTTTTATGCCCAAGGTGGTATCCAGTGTGGCTTTAAATCAATCCATCCATTTGCCAACCTTTTTTCCTAATCCTCAGAATAAAGGGAAAAGGATCCCATACTCCTTGGACGTGCACAGACAGCTCAGGTTCTACCCTGACAGGACTAAACCTTTCAGAAAATCTGACCAGCTGCTGGTCCGCTTTGCTAGAGGGGCCGAGGGCAAGACCATTTTGAAACAAACCATTTCTAAATGGATAGCACACTGCATCCCTTTCTGCTACAAACTCCTTGGAAAAACTACCCCACATGGGATCAGGCCTCATTCCAGTAAGGCTCCCTCAAACTCTACAGCTTTTCTCAGGGGAGTCTCAACCAGGGACATCCTGGAAGCTGCAACCTGGAGTTCTGTTCACACCTTCACCAAGCATTTCCACTTACCTATCTTCCAAATCCATAGCTGGATTTGCCACAGCAGTCTTACAAGGCCTGCTAGCCAGCCCTACTACTACTTGACTGCCTCCACCCTTCCTCAGCTTTGGGAATCAACCCAAGTGTGATGACTGCTACAATGAAACACAAAGGACATAGTACAGTTGTGTACACTTACTGTAAATTTAGATGTTCGAGTGCATTCACTGTTGCAGTCCTGCTTACCATCCCTCCAGTCCCCTGTCTTTCTATGCTTTCTACCTATCCTCTTTTTTGGTCATATCTTATGGAAATGGTATTTATGTTTTACTGAAGGTATTCCACACCATTTGATTGCTTCCTATTTTGGCGACTCCTGACATCTGGGGCAAGAAAAACTGATGTAATGACGTCTGCTGCATGTTTTATATCCCTGATGACCTAACATAATGGATGAGACGACAGCATCCGATGCAAAAATCCAAAGACTCTGGTATTCAGGCTGACTGAGGGCTACCTGCAGGCAGATAACCCAAGTGTGATGACTGCAACAGTGAATGCATTTGAACAACTACATTTATTTTAAGTGTACACAACTGTACTTCACTTACTTTCCGTATCCAAAAACAAACCAAGGAGAAACTTTGCAGTGTGGAGGGTGTGATGTTCACTTCCTAAATTATGCTATGCACTTAGTTCACTTAATAAAAATTGAACTATAAAATATAACAATAAAACACATGCTACAGAATAATCAAATGGAAAATAGTAGGTAGTCCACAGATGAGTTAGAAATGGAATATCCTTTATTGAAACAAACAAGTGATTAAGTCTTTTTTTGTCAGTGCTCCCATTGACGGAACATCCCTAAAGTTAAAGAGACCCTTGCCAGATGTGAGAAGGATGGAAAGACATTTTCTGCCATGGGAGTATGCTTTTCCTCTCCTCAACGGCCCTATTGCGGCAACCAAAGGATTGGCAAGCTATGGTTCAAAAAGTTCCAAGGGTCTTTCCAGGACTTGCGTGGTAATGACTTCTCCTGGAGCGGGGGGAGGGGGGTGTAATGGAAGACGACATGCTAGAGGCAGAGATAGCCTGCAAAATCACTGTTCCAGGGATTCATTCCCTGGTAACTCCTATCAGCACTCCTGAAATGGAGGCTTGATTGACATCCACTGGAGGCAGTCGGGGGACAACTTTCCCTGCACCTACCTGCCTGACTAACCTTAACAATGAATTATAACCAGAGGTTACAATCTTTCCTTTTCAAAACATCCCAAACAACCAAAGAGAATCCCTGATGTTCCACCCAGTCACAGGGATGCAACAGTTCTAGAAATTCAAAAACTGTTCAACAAAAGAGCCATCCAAGCAGTCCCACCAGACCAGATAGGACGGGGTTTACTCAAGATTCTTTTTAGTGACAAAAAAGACAGGGGACTGGAGACCAATTTTGTATCTCAGTGTCTTGAACAAGTCAGTTCATCAAACCAAATTCCAGATGGTCAAGGTTCAGTTTATTTTACCATTCTTAGGGAAATATGATTAGATGTGCTCAGTAAATCTTCAGGATGCATAGTATTACATAAAAATACGCAATCGCTCCAGAAGATTTCTGCGTTTCCCGCTAGGATCCAGTCATTGTCAGGTCAGATCCATGCCCTTTGGTCTCACCACAGCCCCCAGGGTGTTCACAGAATGCATGGCAGCAGTCGTAGCTCTCTTCAGACTGCAAGGATTGTGTGTGTTTTCATACCTAGATGACTGGCTCATTACTGCAATCACCAGGCATCTACTGCTGCAGGCAAGAAACTACGTTCTTCAAACCTGTTCTTTGCTAGGGATCACTGTAAACTACGAAAAATCACATGTAGAGCCAACACAACATTTAGAGTTCATAGGGGCGGCATTAGACACACGCACCTATATCACTTCTCTACCCCAGGAAAGACTTCAAAGAATAAAATCACAAGTCAGCCAGATTAGTCACAACAGAACAGTGACTGCAAGACTGGTGTTACAGACTCTGACGGCCACCGTCAGTCTAGTTCTCCTTTAGAGGTTTTACATGCAAATTCTGTAATGGCTCTTGGTGTCACAATGGTCATTACTGTGTCAACCACTGTCCCATCAAGTATTGATCAATTTATGCAAAAAGGACCTGAGCTGGTGGCTGCATTCCAACTGCATTCTGTCGGGCCATCATTTTGTTCCTCCTCAGCCCCAAGCCATAGAGACCACGGACATATCTTGGATAGGGTGGGGGGATTATCTGGGAAAGACAGTCCATGCCACTTCGCCCCAGTTAGAGGCCAATTTGCACATAGTGCTCCTGGCGTTGCAAGCATTCCAGGAAACCCTCCCCTCAGGAACGATTGCGATCCAAACAGGCAACATGTCAGTGGTTTGGTACATCAG
Organism: Protopterus annectens; assembly: GCF_019279795.1. NCBI lineage: Eukaryota > Metazoa > Chordata > Ceratodontiformes > Protopteridae > Protopterus > Protopterus annectens. The sequence continues at coordinate 598,317,112 of NC_056726.1, forward strand.
CAAATGGGGGGGGGGGGGGTCAGATCTTACCCTCTTTGTCAAGAAGCCCTTAGGGAATGTCAATGGGCATTTTCATTCGGCCGCTTTCTAATAGCAACACATATTTTGTGGAGCTACAACGTGATCGCGGACAAATTGAGCAGGAGCATCCTAATGCCTTACAAGTGGTCTCTCAACCCTTTTGTGGCAGAAATGATATTCTGTCAGTGAGGCCAGCCCTGCTGTGATCTCTTTGCATCTCCCCTGAACAGTAAGTGCAGAAGCTGCTTTGCCCTGACCCCCCCCCCCTCCTGGGGAGTCACCAAAGAGATGCTGTCCTTCACGATTTGCCTTCCAGTCTACTGTATGGCTTTCCCCCAGTTCCCCTCATTTCCCAGTTTCTGAAGAAAGCCAACAGGTTGAAGAACAAGATAGCTCTCATTGCCCTATTCTGGCCTTGACAGGTATGGTTTCCCTTTCTGTGGCCTCGCTTAATTCAAAAACCTTGGACGCTGGATGCAGCTCCAGACCTATTGTCCCATCCAGAGGGGCTCATTCATCTTAATCTTCAAAAATCTCAAGCTCACTGTATGACTTCTCCATTTCCAATGATTGCCAGGCATACTAGCCTTACAGCCCCAGTTCAACAAATTGTTCTAGCCTCCCACAAATGTTCGGCTAGATGATTATACAGCAGCAGGTGTCAGAGATTTTCAAAATTGGCTACAGACAGTAATCTTGACCCATATTCTGCACCAATTTATAAGGTCTTGGAATTTTTAGCCTCTCTTTTTGATGCGGGGCTGTCTTCCTCGACTGTACGTGTTCATCTAGTTGCAATTTCAAATTTTCATAATGGTCTAAATGACGCACAAATTTGTGAAGCCTTTCTGAAAGGAACCCTATTGCTGAGACCTCCATACAATGATCCTTCTACACCCTGGGACTTGAATATAGTGCTATAATCCTTGAATGTTCTTCATCTCACATTGCTGCAGTCATAACTTATGGGTAGTCCGCTGTCCTCGGTCGGCCCGAATACCAAAGTATTAGGCTGACGTCGGTCATGGGCGCTCAGATCTGACGTCAGAGCGTCAGGGTGTTAAAGCACATGACCGACGTCATTTCCTCAGTCTTTTTTGCCGCATGGTCCGAAGCAGAAGCAGCGTTTGCAAGTGCCGTTCGGTGTTCTGAAATTTTCGTATTCTGAGTTTCAGACCGAAACCAAGTTGGGCTAAGTACCCCGTTGGGGAATATTTTTGTTTTTTCTTGCCTCAGTTACTTCCGGATGTCAGAAAAAGTGAATAATTGTATTTCTTGTGGGAAACAGATACCGCATAGGGATTACCACTCTCTTTGTATTCCTTGTTTGGGACCTGAGCACGACGTAGTAGGGTGTCGCTTTTGTGCTAGGTTTAATAAGCGCACCATTAAACGTAGGCTAGATTGTGCTAGGCTTGTCTTCGGTAAGCGGTGTAATTACAATATGCCGTCGGATCCTCCGACGCCCGCTACCGCGAAGAAGCGCAAAGATAAATCTTTAAAGTCCAAACAGGATGACTTGTCTGTTCCGGACGCCGATTCTTTAGACACTATGGTGGATTCGGTTGATCCGGCCGAAGTTTCAACTGAGTCTCTGGGGGAGACGTTGGTTTTGCAAGATGTGGCCTCTCAGGAGTCAGGTCAAGCTGAGGGGGCCTCTCAGGTTACTGTTCTCCCTTCTTTGCCTAAGGTGGTTAGGCCTTCTCCTTCTGTCTCTAAGGTGCCCTCCAAAGGCAGGCCTGGTTTGCCTTCCACAGGTGTCAGTCCTAGTTCTGCAGGTTCTGTGCCTAAAAAACATATGCTTAAAATGGCAGAAGATTTAATTACTTTAATCAGGGGTTCTATGCCCCCTCCTGATAAGAGGCCTAGGGTGGAGCCAGAAATGGAAAGTTTGGAGCAGGCTTCAGATTACTCAGAGTCTTCGGCTGAAGACGTTCAGGATTTTCTTCCTTATTCTGATTCAGACGCAGAGGATTCCACTCCTTCTGCTTCTCCTCCAGAGGATTTTTCTTTTTCAGAAACCCTGCATTCCATGAGGGAGCATTTTAAATGGGAAGGTCAGGATTTCTCAGATTCCAGGAAGAGGCTTAGGGAATTTTTGTTTTTACCACAGCATAGGCCCTTGGCTATACCTCCTGTTTTGGATGTTGTTCAAGACGTTTTCTCTGAGGCTTCCCTTAATCCAGACTCTTTGCCTCCTGCGCCAGTTAAGCCAGATAGGTATTACAGAGTGCCTGAGGCTCATAAGTATCTGTATAAAAGCCCTAGGGCCGATCCAGAAACTATTAGCCAGGGACCTAAGGGTGTCAGGGCTTCTGTTGTAAAGAATCCAGTTCCTTTGGATAAGGAGGCTAGAGCTTTGGAAAGGTGGGGTAAGAAAGTGTATACCTCTTCCACTTTAGCAATGAGGGCTTTGAATTGCCAGTTTCATATGTTGAAGTACCAGAATTTTCTCCTTACTCAGTTAAAATCTAAAATGGATGCTTTGGCAGAGGGCATAGAGTGTAAGGAATTACAAGATTTGGTACATGCCTCTGATCAGGTGGGTAAGCATGCTTTGCAGTGTGGTTTTGATGCTTTGCAGGCTTCCTCCAGGGTGGCTGCCACTGGTTCAGTTATTCGCAGGCACGCCTGGCTTAAGGATCAGAATTTGTCAGAGCATGTTAAAGCTAGGATTTTAGATGCTCCTTTGCAGTCTGAAGTTTTGTTTGGTTCTCCTGTGGAGTCTGTCTTGAAAAAATGGAAGACAAGGCTAAGTCTATGCAGACTGTTAAAGATTTTTGCAGGTGCAGCCCCTAAGTTTAGCAGGAACTGGCCTGCTAAGGGTTGGACTTACCCTTCTTCTGATTCACAGTCTAGGGGTAGATCTAGACGTGGTAGGGGCAGAGCTCAGGGTTCTTTCAGGCCTAGGCCGTGGAGTTCACCAGCACAATCTACAGGTGAGGGCAGGGGCCAGTCCTTTCGTAAACAGGCCCAATGACCTGCATCTTCAGCTGCCAGATTCTTCTTGTCTGGCAGCTCCTTTGGGAGGAAAGTTGGCACTCTTCAAGCAAAATTGGTTTCTAGTCACCCAGGACAAATGGGTGTTGGACATTATAGACCGAGGCTACAAGTTTTATTTCCACACATTGCCCCCTTTCAAAGGCATGCCAGACGTTCCTCCTCAGCAAAGGTTAGAGGCTCACAAACAGATTTCTTTACTTCTTCAAATGGGGGCTATACAGCAGGTCCCTCTGTCAGAAGTGGGCCTCGGATTTTACTCTCACCTATTTCTTGTACCAAAGAAAGGAAACACTTGGAGGCCAATCTTGGATTTATCTATCCTCAACACATATCCGGACATTCCAAAATTCAAAATGTTGACGTTGCAACAACTTTTGCCTCTGTTGGGCAAAGATCACTGGATGGTAACTCTGGATCTCAAAGAGGCTTATCTTCATGTTCCTATCAGGCTCAGTTGCAGGAGATTCCTGCGTTTTCGGGCTGGGACTTTACATTATCAGTTCTCTGCATTGCCCTTTGGCTTATCTACTGCGCCCAGGGTATTCACAAAAGTTCTGGCTCCAGTGATAGCCTTCTTCAGGTTAAGAGGAATACAAATTTATCCTTACTTGGACGATTGCCTGATTCTTGCTCAAGACAAGCACGAGCTTCTTCACCATCTGCAGTATGTTATGACAGTGTTAAGGTGCCTAGGGTATTCTGTGAAGCACACAAAGTCCAGTCTAGTACCCTCTCAGGAAATGTGCTTTCTGGGTGTGAGACTGAATACAGCTTCCCAGATGGCCTTTTTGACCCCGGACAAGCAAAAGAATCTTACACTTTACTTCCATCAATTGTCTCTACGGTCCAGGCTGACTGCAAGGACAGTCCTTCAAGCCTTGGGGTTCATGGCATCTTGTATTCTGGTGCTTCCCAATGCCAAACTGCATATGAGGAAGCTACAGTGGTATCTCAAAAGTGTATGGACACAACACTGCCAAGATCTGGACACTGTCATTCAGATAATACCTTGCATTCAAAAGGAATTTTTGTGGTGGGCTCAGGAATGTCACCTAAACAAGGGACTCTCTGTGACCCGACCAGAGGCGAGTCAGATTTTAACAACGGATGCCTCGGACAAGGCCTGGGGAGCACACCTCAATGGAAAATGGGTTCAAGACACGTGGCCTGCCAGACTTCAACATTTGCATATCAACTTGAAGGAAATGTTAGCAGTCCAGTTTGCATTGATGGCTTTCAAGGATTTACTTCTCCCAGGGCAGGTGTTGATTCAAACAGACAACACAACTGTCATGTGGTACATCAACAAGCAAGGGGAACCCATTCGTACCCTCTTTGCAGGCAGGCTATGATTTTGTGGGAGACTGCTCTCAGTTTGCAACTCACTCTTCAAGCAAGGTTTCTGCCAGGAGCACAGAACTCCTTAGCAGATGTTTTGAGCAGACGGATAGTGGATCCCCACGAGTGGAAATTGGATCCTCATGTATTTCGACAGTTGACAATGATATGGGGACTCCAGACATAGATCTGTTCGCTTCTCCACTAAATTTCCAGGTGCCAAAGTTTTGCACAAAGATGTTTCATCCCAGAGCTTGGAAAGTGGATGCTCTATCATTCAGTTGGAGCAATCTTCACGTCTATGCCTTTCCGCCTCTGCCTCTTCTTCCAAAGGTTCTCTTGAAGGTCAGACAAGACAAGCCCTCCATGATTCTAATAGCTCCAGACTGGCCTCGACAGCACTGGTACCCTCTGCTGAGGAGTTTAGTACGGGAACCTCCTTACCCTTTGCCTTTGATTCCACACCTTTTGACTCAGGAGGGCAATCATTTCCTCAATGTCAGGATTCAGTCCCTGCATCTAACAGCCTGGCATATTCTGTTCTAGAACCTGGAGGGTCGCAGCTTCCTCAACAAGTTTTGAATGTTATTTTGGAGGCCAGGAGGCCTAGTACAAGGAAAGTTTATGCTGATAAATGGAGGAGATTTTTATTTGGAGCAAAGCAAAGAGCTTTGATGTTTCCAGGCCTGATTTGAGTGTTTCTCTTCAATATCTTACAGAATTATTGGACAAGGGTTTGTCTTTCTCCTCTATAAAAGTTCATGCTGCAGCCATTTCTGCTCACTATGACTGTGATCCACCATTATTCTCTCATCCTTTGTTTAAGCAATTCCTTAGGGGGGCAAAGAACATAAGACCCCCGCGTAGAGCTCCTACTCCTGCTTGGGATCTCAATTTTGTGTTAGAAAAACTTACTTTACCTCCTTTTGAACCTGCAGCTATGGCTGAGTTAAAGTTTTTGTCTTGGAAGACTGCTTTTTTGTTGGCCATTACGTCTGCTAGAAGGGTTTCTGAATTACAGGCTCTAATGGCAGTTGAACCCTTCCTAATTTTTCATAAGGACAGGGTATCTCTGCGTACTAACCCTACTGTTATGCCTAAAGTGGTTTCAAATGTGGCCTTGAACCAATCTATTAATTTGCCTACTTTTTATGCAGATCCCCAAAATAAAGGAGTGAAAATTTTGCACACTTTGGATATTCACAGGCAGTTGCGTTATTATTTGAGCAAGACTAAAGGGTTCAGACAGTCTCAGCAGTTGTTTGTTTCTTTTGCTTTGGGTTCTCAGGAGAAACCTGTTTCAAAACAAACTATTTCTAAGTGGATTGGCTTTTGTATTGCTTTTTGTTATTCTCATCATGGTAAGGAGATTCCAGCTGGAATCAGGCCTCACTCCACTAGGGCTACTGCCACTTCTACTGCTTTTTAAGGGGTAGCTACTAAAGATATTTTGGAAGCAGCTACTTGGAGTTCAGTGCACACTTTTTCTAAACATTACCATCTTCCTCTTTATTCCAAATCTAGGGCTGGATTTGCCACTGCAATCTTACAGGGCATTTTGGCAGCCCCAATGCTTTATGATTTTGCCAGCCTCCCTTTACCTCTGCTTTGGGATTCTACCCATAAGTTATGACTGCAGCAATGTGAGATGAAGAACATAGTACAGTTTTGTACCTACCATAAATGTAGATGTTCAAGATCCACATTGCTGCAGTCCAATCCTCCCTCCTTCCCTCTGTAGTTTGGAGTGGTGGTATGATTTGGGTTGTAGCTGTTTTTTGTACATGGTTTTAGGGAGTTATTCTATTTTTGGCTGTGGCCTTTATTTTTAGGGCCTTCTGACATCTGGGGCAAGAAAAGACTGAGGAAATGACGTTGGTCATGCGCTTTAATACCCTGACGCTCTGACGTCAGATCTGGGCGCCCATGACCGACGTCAGCCTAATACTTTGGTATTCGGGCCGACCGAGGACAGCGGACTACCCATAAGTTATGACTGCAGCAATGTGGATCTTCGAACATCTACATTTATGGTAGGTACAAAACTGTACTTTTTATCCCCCATTTGAACCATCAGCAAATTGCGACTTGAAGTATTTATCCTGGAAACCTCCATTTTGGTTGCCATTATGTCTGCTAGAATATCTTGGTTACAGGCTTTATCTTGCAAGCCTCTCTACGTAGCCTTTCATAAGGATAGGGTGTCTTGAGAACAAATCCTTCCTTTTTACCAAAAGTGGTATCTGATACTAATATCAATCAGACTATACAACTTACAGTATTTTTTTTCTGGATTTTCAAACAAAGGTGAATATTGTATGCATTTTCTAGATTTTCACAGACAATTATGTTTTTACCTTCACAAAACAAAGGAATTCAGAAAATCTTATCAGCTGTTTGTTTCATTTTCTACTAATACTCTGGGGAAGCCAGTTTCTAAGGTTACTTTGGCTAGATGGCTCAAGGACTACATAACCTTTATTTTTAACAAAAAGAAAGTACAACTGTGGGGACCTGTAAAAGCATATTCTACGAGAGCAATAGCAGCTTCCACAGTCCTCCATGCCAGAGACTTTGTAGATGTTATATGTGCAGTGGCTACTTGGGCATCCCCACATACCTTTATTACTCATTACAAGCTGGATATGGTTTGCAGGGGATGGGCATCTTTTGGTTCGATGGTGCTCAGGAATATTCTTCCCTGAGTCCTCCCAAGATTTCAGTAGCTGGGGACTCTGTCCCACAGCCAAGGATTAAGTGAAGAAAGACAACATCAGATAAAGAAGTTATATCTTACCATAATGTTCCATCTGTGTTGTCGATTTTCACTTATCCTTGACACTTCCACCTTCCTTCTCCCTGCCTTTTAGGCTTCTTGGTGGAACAGATCTAACCCTATTGATTGGATTTTTCCTTTATGAATACAGACATGGTCTCTAATCTGTTATTTCTTGTCTGTCACAATCTTATGCAAACTCAGTCTGAGGTAATCTTGAGATGAGCATTCTGGGTAGAGGTAAGCTCAAGAGTTTTTGGTAGGCATGAGCTGGAAATTGGCCGAGTCGATTCTGAGAAACGGAACCGAACCCACAGTCAAGGATAAGTGAAGATCGACAAAACAGAATGTTATGGTAAGACATAACTTCTTTTTAAATAGAAAATCGGCTGCAGAGACTGAAAGCTCCCACATGAATTCCAATGTTTATTTAAGATAGCTTAAAATCAGCTTAAAATCCAACTTAATGTTAGCACTTTCGTTTAACACAGTTGTTAAACTTCATCAGACAATTTTAAAACTTTAAAAAACATTTAAATACTAGCAGCTCATTTTTGATTGGTCTAACCCTCCTTCCTGTTAAAATACTTACTATATTTATCAGATATATAATTTCAATTTCTTTATTCATTTATTAATGTATTAATTTATTAAACCATGTGAACTAACTAATGTTCCTTAAGCCCCAAATTATTATAACTTTTTTCTTTCCAATCCTTTTAACTTTAATAGTGGGTAATGGAACTGCGTTCATTCAGACCTAGACAACTGTCAGCTTTTGTAACCTATTCTGCCATACAAGTCATTTTTTCTCCAGCAATGCCATCCAAGGAGACCTGTCATGAATTTGAACCTTATCTATGAATATTATATCTAAAATTATGTTCAGGATGTTCATGGATATGTTTAGCAAGGGAATTACATAAATGTATTCTCCTGATAGCATATTCATGTTCATATATTCTCTAACTTCTTTTTATTTCAGGTATTTTTAAACAGATCAGCAAAATTGTAATGTTATAAATGGGATTTAAAGCTTTATCTAACATTTTGATGACTTGTAATTTTGTTTAATGTGTTTTTTTGTGGATATACTTTTGAAAAAATGTACATAAAATTAATTTTATTGTTTTATATTTCTTGTGTGACAATGTCTTGTGCTTGATTTTTACCCAATTTAATCACATACTTCTGTGTATTAATTTAGTTACAATGAAGTCCTTTATGTAAGTGGGAAGAAAGTACAAAATTTCTTTAACAAAAGATACAACTACTGTTGAGTTCCTGGCTGACTTTTAGCTTTACTGCTTCTGTGTAAAACACTGGTTTAATTAGCAAACTGTGTGATACATGATAAAGCCATGAGCAAACTTTGCTTCAGGAAGTTGTCATATTTTTTAACATAATTGCTACTGTTTTTGTTAGAAAAAATTCTGTATGTTCGCCTTCTCCAATTTATTTTAACCTGAATGTGAAACAATAGTGGATCAGAAGATATTAAATTCAGTATTTTCTAATTAAAAAGCATTGCAGTGAGTGGTGAGCCGCCCGCCTGAGTGACATAGCCCTAACCTGCATTTTCATAGCTTCAGAGTTCCAACCACACCTTGCTAGAAGAACAAACATTTTACTAAACGTCAAAACATTTTATGTGAAGTTGTTCTATCTTGCCATTCATTCTTACAGATGGGTTCGGAGCCGATCCTCGGCTCCAAGTCGGACTACTACAAAGTTCGAGGTCTTCAGACAGCTTGAGGCCAAGTCCCTATCCCATGATGCACCTTGAGTTACCTCAGATCTAGTTGGCGCTGTAACAGATCGGAGGTTTCCTAGTACAGCTCGGGCCAGTATTACATATTTTTTTTTCAAGAATTACTGTTTTCTCTCTTTATCCTTATATATTGATGGTTATAACTTTAAAACTTTTAAAATATTAATAGCTTGTTACATTGTTAGCCTTTTTTGACAGTTTTTTTATACTCCCTTTGGCCTTCGTTTTTTATAGGCCTTTAGTATTCCCTTTCCCTTCTTTGGTGTGCCTTTATAAAAATATTAGGATACTTTTATATAGCTTTGTAGTGTTTCATAAGCATTTATAGATGTTGGATATTGTGTGAGTGTGTTTATATAGTTATAGTTAGCTCACATTTATTTATATACAACCTATTTGTTTTTTTAAGGGCTACTTACTGTAGTTTAAAATTGCTAAAATTTGTGTGTGTGTGTCTGTGCACATTATTCTTTGATAATACATACAGTCTGTTAGTGTACAGTTGGATAGTTTCATGGCTGACCAAGAAAAAGATAAATACCCCAAGTCTGGGTTTAAAAAATGTCCAAAGTGTGGACAATAGATGTCAGTGACTAATAGTCATGTAAATTGTGTCTATTGTCTCAGAACCTTGCAAGTGCAAGAGAGTTGCTCCATTTGCCATTCCTTTTCTAGCAGAGTACTACATGAAAGGAAAAGAAAACTAAATGATATAAGACTTCTAAAATCTTCTTTTCAGGAAGCTTTGAGCGACCAGGGTAAAACTAGTCAGTCTTCCAAGTCCTGTAAGGCTTCTTCATCGAACTTGTCAAAATCCAAGAAACCATCGACGCTGAGCGTCCTGTCTTTTAGGAGCCGGTCCCCATTCCTGGAACAAGTACTGAAGTAATCTATCCTCCAGTCGGTACCAATCTCCATACATTCATCTCGGTCCTCTATTAGCCTATCTGATTTGGATGTGGATGATGTGGTGCAGAAGCTGCTACAGGCACCAGCGTTTGCTAAATTTTTATCGGCTTCAACCCAAGGGGTTTTGGAACTGAAAACTGTTATTCCATCTACTTCTTTTCCTCCTCCGAGCCATGCCGGGCTGTCGGAGCTGGATCTCATGATTGTGGAGCCTTTGGAGCCGATGCCTGCTCCAGTGCCGTTGGTTCCGTTTACTCAGACTTCCTCGGCACCCATCTAGGAGTCTAGGAGCCAACACTCGCTGGTCTGGTCCAGGGAGGATAGTCGGACTGATCTGTCAGTTCTGACTTTGCCTATCATGGCCACGGCTTGGATGAGTTCAGCTCTACCTCTCCATCAGAGCCCACTGTTCCGTTGTTGAGGGGATCAGTTGTTTGTTTGAATCCAGCGGTTCCTTCTCATCGGAGCAGGGGTGCCTTTGAGGCCATGAGGAGAGTAATGTCCCCCAGGACATCCACAACTTCAGGACCAACTACCTCCTCCCCAAAAGCGCCTGTGTCCACTTCTGCCTCTCAGATCCCTTTAAACTGTAGAGACCCTGAGCCTCAGGAAGCCCCACTGGGTGGCCCCTGCTCTTCCGAGACCTCACCAGAAGTTCCCACTGATGAGGTTCACAGGAAGAGAATTTGCAAGAGGAAGCATCCAGACTCCTAACAGAAGTCTCTCACATCTGACACCGACTTAGATGAATCAGAAGGTTCTCCCTCTGAAGATATCTCATTTGCAGATATATTAGAAATCCTTAAGCAGAGGGGTGGCTGAAAGATGAGTCTGTTCTCCTGAAGGCTTTCGGGTCTCAACCCTCCACCTCTTGGGCGTCTCCGCCCTTCAATGAGCTCATGGATCTGGTCTTACAAAGGGCATGGGAGTCTCTGGACACCATGAAGCCTGTCCCTAGGAGGCCCAATAAATTTATTTCTGCCCCTCAGGATAAGTCTTTTCTCACTAAGAGAGTCCCTGTTGATGCCATGGTGGTGGCGGCAGCCACCAAAAAGGAAATGTCAAACTTCTTCCTCTATCCATCCTCCTAACTGAGACTCTAGGATCATGGCTAGATACAGGAAGCGCATGTATAGTTCAGTGACTTTTGCCATGCGTTCACTGAACTATCTTACACATTTCACAAGACTGCAGAGGCCTCCTAAAAGAGCTTGGAGATGCTGTTCAGGGTACAGTAGCTGAAGGAGCTTCAGACAAAGTTGCCTCCCAGCTTGCTACCCTTAATTCCCTAGTGAACTTGTCCATGCGTCTCATTTCATATGCAGCTGATGAAATGAGTAGGGCAGTGGGTACAGGAACTGCTCTCAGGAAACAGTCCTGGATGCGCTTATGTTCCTTTGTGGAGCCCTTTAAGTCATCCTTTGTCAACACCCCTTTTGATGGCTTGTCCCTTTTTGATCCCAAAGTTAAGGAAACTTTTACCAGGTGTGAGCAGGAAGGAAAGACTCTGTCTGCCTTCGGAGTCCATTTTTCCACACCTACTAGACCCTATCCCATGGGTCAAAAGGGAGGAAAGATGTGGTTCTGAAAAGCCCAAGGGGCTTTTCTGGACACACGTGGTGAACTCCCCTCCAGGGGGAGAGGAGGGGGCAATAATGTAAGACGCCCCCCTCGCAGCAGAGGGGGTCCGCAAAACCAGGGTGACAGAGACCAGTTCTTTGGGAAGCCTACCAGCACTCCTGAAAGGATGCCTAACTGTCCTACTCTGGAGGCAGTCGGGGGCCGCTTATCTTTGTATACAGACACCTGGCTCAAAATAACAAATGACAACTGGGTACAAAGTATAGTTTCCAGAGGACATTCTATTCCGTTCACCATCCCCCCACACCATTGACAACAAAAATCCTGGACTTTCCACGCAGTTATAGGGAACAAGCAACAGTAGAGGTCCAAACGTTGCTAAGAAAGAGTCATCCAACCAGTCCCAGCAGACCAGACAGGATTTGGAACTTACTCAAGATTCTTTTTAGTTCCAAAAAAGGCAGGGGACTGGAGACCTATTTTGGACCTCAGCAGACTAAACAGATCTGTCAAGAAGGAGAAGTTCCAGATGGTCACGCTTCAATCGATACTTCCCTTCTTAGGGAAAGACAATTGGATGTGCTCGATAGATCTCCAAGATGCGTACTATTATATAAAAAAGGGCAGAACATCCAGGGATCATCTGGGCTTCTGGCTGGGAGCCAATCATTACCAGTTTCGAGCCCTGCCCTATGATCTCACTACAGCCCCCAGAGTGTTCACCAAATGTATGGCAGTGGTCATGGCTCACCTTGAGGCATTTCGGATTCCAGGTGTTTCCGTACTTAGACGATTGGCTCCTCACCGCCACCACCAGGCATCAGCTAATACAAGCCAGGGACACAACTCTTATTCTTTGGAATCAACTGGGCATTACCAAAAACTCAGAAAAATCTTCATTGTTGCCATTGCAACATGTCATTTTTATCAGAGCAGAATTGGACACCACCACTTTAAAACTTCCATCAGAAAGGATATTACTACTTTGTCAGCAAATTCAGAACATCATATCCAGAGACAAGGTTCCAGCATCAAAAGTACTAATGTTGTTGGGGATGATGGCAGCTGCAATAATAGCGATTCCATTAGGTCGCATGCAAATGCGGATTCTACAATGGCTGCTGTTCACGCAATGGTCTTATCAACAGCTCCCAGTGTCTCATCTCATTATTGTAACAAACATATGCAAAAAGGATTTTCGGTGGTGGTTGACCTCTCTACAAGTAACAATAGGTCGTCCTTTTATCCTACCCTCACCATCGGCCATAGTGACCACGGACGCTTCCCTAATCGGGTGTGGGGGGGGGGCATTTTCAGGTTAGAACAGCCCAAGGCACATGGACTGAACAAGTGACACATCTCCATATCAATGTCCTGGAGATGAGAGCGGTACTCTTGGCGTTGCAGTACTTTCTGGACTCTCTCCCTCTGGGGACAATTGTGATTCAGACGGACAACATGTCAGTGGTCTGGTACTTGAACAAACAAGGAGGAACCAGGTCCTATCCCCTTTGTAGAGAGGCCCTAAGAGTGTGGCAGTGGGCTACATCCACCCAGCACTTTCTGATAGCAGCGCACATCCCGAGGAAATCCAACATGATTGCAGACAAACTGAGCAGAGCAATTTTGTTGCCTCTCGAGTGGTCCCTCAAAAAAGAGATAGCGGAGAGAATATTCCGCAGATGGGGCCAGCCTTGCTGCAATCTTTTTGCTTCCCACATGAACACAAAATGCCGAAGATACTTTGCCCTGATTCCCCCTCCAGGAGATTCCCCAAGGGACGCACTTGTACACGGTTGGCCTCTGGGTCTCCTCTGTGCTTTCCCACCAATTCCCCTGATACCCAAAGTACTACAAAAAGCAAAAGCCCTGGGAAGGACCATCATTCTAATAGCCCCTCATTGGCCTCATCAGATTTGGTTCCACTTCCTTCGTCTTCATCTGTTGGAAGAGCCTTGGATTCTGGACCCAGTTCCAGACCTTCTGACGCATTTGTCGGGGGCTCTTCATCCCTCCCTTCAGTCCCTAAAATTGACAGCTTGGCTGCTTCAATTCCCAACATAGCCAGGTTCCATAACCTCTCAAACGAAATGCAGCATATTTTAATATGCTCTCATAAATCCTCTACTAGGAAGTTGTACCTTAGCAAATGGAGGAGATTGTCTATATGGGCTTCTCAGAATAACATTGATCCCTACCAAACCTCTATTTCCTCTATATTAAACTTTTTGACTATGCTCTTCAACAAAGGAGCAGCTGCAGCTACAATTCGGGTACAGCTTGCCGCCATCTCTAATTTTCATCTTGCTATTGAAGGATTTAACATAATGTCACACAAGCTATCCAAAGCCTTTCTCAAAGGGACCTTCCACCTCAGACCACCAGTTACGTCCCCTTATACCCCATGGAACCTAAATGTTTATACTTTCATGCATTATTCTCCCACCTTTTGAGCCAGCTTCCTCATGTGATTGTAAATTTTTGTCTTGGAAGACTATCTTTTTAGTAGCCATCATGTCTACCCGAAGGATATCGAAACTACAGGCCTTGTCCACAGAACCTACGTTTTTGGTTTTTCATGCTGACAGTGTTTCACTACGAACAAATCCTTCATTCTTACCTAAAGTTTGTACTGACGTTAACCTTAACCAAATTATAGATTTACCAGTGTTTGTCCCCAAACACACCAACAACTTGGAGTATATGCGGCACAAGCTTGATATTCACAGACAGCACAGATTCTACCTGGATAGAACCAAAGAATTCAGAAGATCAGAACAACTTTTTGTTTCCTTCATGGATTATAGGAAAGGTATGCCAGTGGCAAAAACACTATCTAAATGATTATCTGATTGCATCACTTTCACTTACTCAGCTTCCAGTTTACCCCTACAACACAAAATTAAGACTCATTCTACCAGAGTAGTGTCCACATACTCTGCTTTTTCTGCTAGGTTTCCTGTCGACGTTATTTGTGCAGCAGCCACTTGGTCAAAACCTCATACCTTTATCACTCATTACAAAGTTGATAGGGCCTCCAGGGACAGGGCCTCCTTTGGTTCTACTGTCCTTAAAAACATACTCCCATGAGCCACCCGAAAAAGATGGTGCTTGGGACGCTACCCATCTGTAAGAATGAACGGCGAGATAGAACAACTTCACATAAAGAAGTTATGTACTCACCATAACGTTCTACTTGAGTTGTTCATCTCGCCTTCATTCTTACTTCCCAGTCTCCTACCCCCTCCAGGGTTTTTCGAGGACCGAGATACTAGTTTTATCATGGTTGCTTTGTCTTTCTGTGGTTTTTACCTAAAAAAAGTGATAGAATGGCATATGGTATTATTAGAGGCAGCAAACAAGATCTGAGGTAACTCGAGGTGCATCATGGGATAGGGACTTGGCCTCAAGCAGTCTGAAGACCTCGAGCTTTGTAGTAGGCCAACTCATTGCTGACGATCGGCTCCAAACCCATCTGTAAGAATGAAGGCGAGATGAACAACTTACATGGAACGTTATGGTGAGTACATAACTTATTTATTTGCATGGAAAAGAAACTTAATGGCTGTTTGAGGTGGATTTGTGCTGCCTTCATATAGTTAGGTTGCTAGTGAGAAGAACTTTAGAAAACATGGCTATTTGAAAGACACAGTGTGAGATGAAGCCATTATGCTCCCAGTTTAGATGTTCTTTGTGTTTCACTGTTGCAGTCATCACACTTGGGTTATCTGCTTGCAGGTTTATAGGTTAGTACTAGGCTATCAGCCCTAGGGCGTATACAAGCCTAGCCATAACAATTCCCTGGATATTTCTTCCCACAATATGTACTTCCCTGGACCTCTGTCTAGCAGGGTGACTGACATGATACCTGGGGTGAATTTCCCATCTCCCATCCAATCGTCAAGGTTCCTTTTGAAGAGGGCCAAGGAGGCGCTCTGCTTGACATGTATGGGCAGTCTATTCCAGAGTATGGGGAGTCTCTGGGTCAGGAACCTATCAGTCCAGCGTGTTTTGTTCATTGTGATGACAAGGTTTAGATCCCTGGAGCATGTGGCTCTGAGGGATTGGGATTTCTTTAACTGGAGCATGTCCAACAGCTCAGGGTTTGACATCGCCTTGCATGTTAAGCAGAGATCGCCTTTGAGTAGACGATATGCCACAGAGTATAGCTGGAGTTTTTTTTAGACAGTCAGCATAGGGCATCTGCTTTAGGCCTGTGATTCTTTTAGTGAGGTATTTCTGTGGCCTTTCCAGCTGTTGCAGATGAATTGTGAGGTACATACCAAACAGGGCGTTGTACTCTATAATGGGTCTAATGAGGGATGAGTACAGTGGGACAATGACCTCCTCGGCCCGAATACCAGAGAACTTAGTATTACTGTGTCAGTTGCTGTCACTCCAGGATTGACGTCAGGTCGTCAGGGGTATAAAAATAGGCAGCCGATGCCATTACATCAGTCTTTCTTGCCAAGGAGCCCAAAGCAGAAGCAGTTCGCACAAGTGCCAGTCGGCCGCTACCTGAGTTTTCGTTTACGAATTGAATCTTCCTGAAGTCTTCTAAAGCTAAGTACTCCATTGGGGATCCTTTTTTCTTGCTCTAACCGATGTCAGAAAAAGTTAACAATTATCTCGCCTGTGGAAAGCAAATATCACACCGAGATTTTCATTCTTCCTGTCACCTGTTTAGGCTCAGATCACGATGTCCCTCGCTGTTGGTTTTGTGCCTTGTTCAATGCCCAAACCATTCGTTGTCGGACCCTTTTTGTTGCTAAATACTTTCGTTCTTGATCTCTGTATTCCAAAATGGCTTCAGTAAGCCATCCGACTATCAATATTCCGAAAAAACATAGAGACACAGTTGGCACATGTACAAAGCTGCCGACGACGCTTCTGTTAAGCTAGTCGCCAGTTTGCCGGTACTTAGTGAGGTGCTTTCGCAGCCCCTGATGCCCGCTTCAGTGGATTCGCAGGCCTCTACCGCAACCCATTCGGAGTCTGATATACCGCAAGACTCCTCTTCGATTGTGGAACCTGCGGATGTCTCTATCTTGGATGGGTCTGGAGCCGCTGAGCAGACACCGGCTTTAGAGGAAGTTCTTCGCACTACCCATGTTTGACACAAACCGACTTCAGTTCTGTCTAAAACTACAGAGTTTCTAAGGCCAAAAGTACACGCTACGCCTAGAAAACTGACGACCAAAGCGCATGCACCTGCTCCCTTGCCACAACATCAAATGCTTAGAATGGCAGAAGACTTTGCTGATTAGGGGAAGTCAGCCTTCCTTTGCTAAGAGAAAAAGAGATCGGTCCACAGCAGCTTCAACAGACCAAGAGTCCACCGACTGTGTGGGTTCTGGTTATGAAAACATGCCCTTATCTGCTTATGAGGATTAAGATGCAGAGGAATCAATTCCCTCTGCCTCTCCTGCAAAGGATTTTTCTTTTGGTGAAACCTTACATACTTTAAGAGAGCATTTCCACTGGGAATGCCAAGACTGTCCTCAGTCCAAAAAGAGACTCAGAGAATTTCTAGACTTGCCACAACGTAGGTCTTTAGCAATACCCCCAGTCGTGGAAGTTGTTGGTGATGTCTTTATGGAATCCAGTCTTACTCCTGATACTTTACCTCCTGCTCCTAGGAAACCAGACAGGTACTACAGAGTACCTGACTCTCTCATAATTCCTTTTCAAAAATCCTATTGCTGACCCAGAGGTCATTTCCCAGGTGCCTAAAGGTATCAAAGCAACTACAGCTATAATGCCACCCCTTTGGGCAGGGATTCTAGAGCTTTGGACAGATGGGGTAAGAAAGTATGTACCTCTGCAACTCTCACTATTAGGGCTTTGAATTGTCAGTTTCACATGCTGAAGTACCATCAACATATTATGGAACTTAAGCTAAAAATAGCTACCTTTACAGACTGTGCAGAAAATAAAGAATTGCAAGAGCTTTATGCATTCTGCAAGCCAAGTCAGCAGGCATACATTGCAGTGTGGCTTTGACGCCCTAGAAGCATCTAGCAGGGCAGCAGTCACTGGTTCTGTACTGAGAAGGCATGCTTGGCTTAAGGAGCAGACCTTGCCAGATCATGTCAAATCAAAGTTATTAGACGCTCCTTTGAACAAGGACAATCTGTTTGGCACCAAAGCAGAAGAGGTTCTTAAAGATGGAAGAAAAAGCTAAATCTATGCAGAAAAAGACTTTTTACAAGTACAGACGCCTAGATTCAGTAGGCATTGCCCCTCGAAACATTTGTCCTTTCCAGCCCTCTCAAGGCCATCTCAAACTAAACCCAGGGGAAACAGACACCCCCTCAGACTACAGTCTCAGTGTATGCAGAGATCTAAGCAATGGAGTGCTTCCACCTCTAAAGCAGGGAGTGCTAAACCACCCCCTTATGGAAAGAATTCCCAATGACTTCCCAACTCCACTCCCCACCTCTGCCCAACTGCTTGTGCCCCTAGGAGGAAAACTTGCCCTTCATGCAGACTGGATTTCCATCACCAAAGACAGATGAGTCCTCAACATTGCATCCCAGGGGTACAAATTTTACTTCCACTCACTGCAAACCCCATAAGGGTCCCCAGACCTTCCTCCAAACCAGTGGGCAGAGGCACAAAACCAAGTTCAATCCCTGCTCTCTCTAAGGGCAATTCAACCTGTTCCTGTGGAACAGATAAGTCAAGGATTATATTCCAGACTTTTCCTGGTACCCAGAAAAGAGGGCACTTAGCGCCCAATCCTAGATCTTTCAATTCTCAACATCTTCCTGGTGGTACTAAAATTCAAAATGCTCACCCTGCAGCAGCTTCTACTTATGCTAGCCAAAAATGCCTGGTTAGTCACACTAGACTTAAAAGAAACCTGTCTGCACATCCCTATAAGGGAGTCATGCAGGAAATATCTACACTTCAGGGCACGATCTATGCAGTATCAGTTCTCTGCACTTCCCTTTGGCTTATCCACTCCTCCCAGAGAATTCACAAAATGCCTGGCTCCAGCCATTGCTTACTGCAGACAGAGAAATATTCAAATTTACCCGTACTTGGACGACTGCCTGATTCAGGCAAACAGTCAGGAAATGCTGTTGCAGCACCTGACATTTGTAGAAAAAACCTTCTAACCTCCCTGGGGTACACCATCAACAAAAAGAAATCACAACTAGTTCCCACTCAAAAGATTGTATTCCTGGGAGCAAACTTGGACACCGCATCCGAGATGGCATTCCTCACTCCAGAAAAACAAGCCTATCTGACAAGACTGTTTTACTCAAATGGCCACCAGAACCCAGCTATCAACAAGGAAAATCCTGCAGGCCCTAGGGTTCATGGCCTCATGCATCCTACTAATTCCATATGCTAGACTGTATCTGAGGAAACTTAAGTGGTACTTAAAAAGTCTTAGGTGCCAACATTCTCAGGACCTGGAAACCATCACTCCTATCATACCCTGTCTAAGGACAGTTTCTTAGGTGGGCAGCAGCATGCAACCACAACAAGGGTCTGCCCTTTATTCAACCCCATGCTGCCCAGACCCTAACCACAGACGCATCAGAATTATGCCTGGGGGCACACATGGATGGCAAGTGCATTCAGGGCCACTGGAGCCCAAGCCAAATTCATCTGCACATCAACCAAAAAGAGATACTAGCTGTGCACACGCTCCGACAGCTTTCAGATCCCTACTCTCACCAGGACACCTGCTAATAAACGCAGACACAACAGTTATGTGGTACATCAACAAGCAGGGAGGAGCCCACTCTGCAGGCTAGACATGGCTCTGTGGAACACGGCCTTGGACATGCAGGTCCATCTGCAAGCTCAGTTCCTGCCAGGCAAGCAAAACTCACTGGCAGACAACTTAAGCAGAAATCTCCTAGACCCACACGAGTGGCAATTAGAGCCCAGCACCTTCAACCTTCTGATTCAGAAATGGGGGACCCCAGAGGTGGATTTTTTTGCATCCCCCTGTAATCACCAGCTCAGAAATTCTGCACCAGGACACTTCACAGGAGGGCCTGGAAAGTGGATGCTCTATCCTTTCAGTGGGTAAATCTCTCAATCTTTGCTTTTCCCCCTCTGCCCCTTCTCTCAAGAGTATTGCTCAAGATAAGACCGGACAGACCAAGGACAATTCTGATTTCCCCGGACTGGCCACGCCAACACTGGTACCCATTCCTGCCCAGCCGGTGCCACCCTGTTATGTTAGCTACACCAGAATTCAGCCCTGCTCTCTCAGCAGGGGAGACGCATCTTGCAACCGCAACTGCAAACCCTAAATCTTGCAGCCTGGCTTATTCCTTGAATTCTCCTCCAGTAACCAGCCTAAGCAAGCAGGTGCTGGACGTCATTCTTGAAGCCAGAAGACCCAGTACAAGGAAATCCTATGCTGATAAGTGGAAAAGGTACTGCTCCTGCTCCTGGATTCAATCTAAGGAGAGGACACGACTCTCCTCTCCCTGCCTCTAATCCTGGATTACTTAGCAGCTCTACTCCACAGGGGGCTATCCTTCTCCACCATTAAGATCCATGCCTCTGCTATTTCGGCTCATTACAACACTGAGCCACCTCTCTTCTGTCACCCTCTTATCAAACAGTTTCTGAGAGGGGCAAACAACTTAAGGCCGCCAAGTTGAGCACCCACACCTGCTTGGGCTCTTAACTTTGTACTGGAAAAGTTCACTCTTCCCCCATTTGAGCTTGCAGCTTCAGCAGAGTTAAAATTCCTCTCTTGGAAAACAGTCTTGCTTCTGGCCATCACTTCAGCTAGAAGCGTGTCTGAGCTACAAGCACTTTTGGCTGTGGAACCCTTCATTATTTTCCATGCCGATAGGGTTTCCCTCAGGACTTATCCTACCTTTATACCTATAGTGGTGTCCAGTGTGTGTGTCTATCCATTTGCCAACTTTCGTCCCTAATCCACAAAATAAAGGGGAAAGGATCCTGCACTCCTTGGACATGCACAGACCACTCTACATTGATAGGACTAAGCCCTTCAGGAAATCTGACTTGTTACTAGTCAACTTTGCACCAGGGGCAGAGAACAAGGCCATTTCAAAACAAAAGATTTCCAAATGGATAGCACACTGCATCCATTTGTTCTACAAGCACCATGGGAAGCCAGCCCTTCAGGGGGTCAGAACACATTCCACTAGGGCAACTTCTACCTCTACAGCATTACTCAAGGGAGTCCCTATCAGGGAGATCCTGGAAGCTGCTACTTGGAGTTCTGTACACACCTTCACCAAGCATTACCACCTACCTATCTTTTCCAAATCCAGGGCGGGTTTTGCAACAGTAGTCCTGCGAGGCATACTAGCCAGCCCCAACTCTTCATGACTGCCTCCACCCTTCTTCAGCTTTGGGAATCTACCCAAGTGTGATGACTGCAACAGTGAAACACGAAGAACATAGTAAAGTTGTGTACACTTACCATAAATGTAGATGTTCGAGCGTATTCACTGTTGCAGTCTTGGTTCCCCTCCCTCCAGCCCCCTTATCTTTCTCTCCTCTCTATGTCTACTACGCACCCCTTTCAGGGGTATTGGTATTTACTTTTTACTGGTGCTGTTTTCCCCACCATAACTTAGCTCCCTATTTGGGGGGCTCCTGACATTTGGGGTAAGAAAAACTGATATAATGGTGGAGGCTGCCTGTTTTTATACCCCTGAAGAACTGACGTCAGTCCTGGAGCGACATCAACCGACGCAGAAATATGAAGTCTCTGGTATTCAGGCAGATAACCCAAGTGTGATAACTGCAGCAGTGAATACACTCGAACATCTACATTTATGGTAAGTGTACACAACTGTACTTTCTGTAGTTTTCCAAGGAGTCATACATTTAGGAATTACGCATGGTACTTTACATAAGCAATTACATTAAGACATTATGCTTTTCTGAATGATTCAACACTGTGTTTCACTGGATGTCCTTCAAGAATGCAACTGCAGTCCTTACATATGGGTTGTCCTGCCTCAGGCAGCCCTCGGTCGGCCGGATCCCAAAGTCTGGGTCCGGCGTCGGCTGATGTCGCCTCCTCCCCGACATCAGAGCGGCTGGGGTATAAAAGCATCAGCCGACGCCATCTTCCTCAGTCTTTCTTGCCGCGCAGTGCCCGAAGCAGAAGCAGTTCGCAAGTGCCGGTCGGTCAGCTCCTGTGTTTTACGTGTCCGAAGTCATCAAAAAGCTAAGTACCCCATTGGGGAACCTTTTCTTGCCTCAGCCGATGTCAGAAAAAACTGAAAAAGTTAATAACTGTTTGTCTTGTGGTAAACAAATACCTCATAAGGACTTCCATTCTTACTGCCTCCCCTGCCTTGGCCCAGACCACGACGTCTCGGCCTGTGCCGCCTGTGCTTGCTTCAATAAGCGCACTCTTAGGCGCCGAGCAGAGTTTGCTGAAGACTTTTTTGGCGATAAATACTCTTATAACATGCCGTCGGAACAACCGACACCACATATTTCCAAAAAACGGAAATACCGGGACCGACATTCTCGGCCCGCGACTTCCACCGACACCACGCCAAAAACATGTATGTATCATGTATAATAGAATATTTTTACATGTATGTATATTTTTTATATATATTATTTTTATTTTTATTGAATAAAACATATACACAAAGGTTTTAAAACCAACAAGGAATAAATGAATTAATATATAGTTAACATATAATATATAGTTTATATTATATATTTTTTCTAGATATTTAACTAGTTCATACTCAAGATATAAAAGTATATATGATGTCACACAATAATATTAGATAGTTAAAAGTATGAAACTGTCTCAAAGCCGTATATATTAAGTAGTGATTTCATACATGTATGAGTTTGTAACGCATACGCAGATATGCATTATTATTTTAAATACTTTTAGAATATAACAATAGAGACATATTCTCAGTAGTTGTGATTTTACATTATTGATGTTTTTTAAAACGAGCAGGAATGAGCATTCCTAATAAACTTACTAATGAATGCAGAAAGAAAAGGTTTTGATGGTAATACTTGATATAATTGTATAAGTGACACTAATTGTTAAATATTCCCGCCAAATTGGGTATTTAAATGTGTTTCTTATTTGTAAAAATTATCTGAAGAAGCGTAGCCAGTAC
The DNA here is from genome assembly GCF_019279795.1 of Protopterus annectens. NCBI lineage: Eukaryota > Metazoa > Chordata > Ceratodontiformes > Protopteridae > Protopterus > Protopterus annectens. The sequence goes on from NC_056726.1 coordinate 598,339,631, forward strand.
TACGCGAAAGCGCTCATCATCTTTTCAATAAACTGGTCTTGGTTTTATATCGTGTTTGCTGATTGAATATTTACGCTATTGGGGAAAGAAATACATCGTGGCTATACATCTCACTGCATTTTATTCACCACGCCAAAAATTACCACGAGTGCATCGGTCTCTTCCGAGGCGGTTGTTCCGCCGCTCCGGACCGACGACACCGCTTTACCGATCACTCCGGCCCCGGAGCCTGCGCCGGTGCCGGTTGTTGATTTTCCCCCAGAAACTGAAGCCCAGGATTTGCCTGAGACCATATCTGTGGACAAGGTGACTCCAGCACGTGGGGCAGCTAGGCCCCCTATGTCTATGTCTATTAAGGCCTACACACGTGCTAAGGCTGCCAGCCAGGCTAAGTCTCACCCTCCTAAAGCTTTGCCTCAGCCCACTTCTGATAAACAAATTATGACTTTAGCTGCAGATTTAATTTCCTTAATCAGAGGCTCCCAGGCCCATCCTGACAGAGGTTCTCAGCCACCTTCTGACAAAAGGCCCAGGGTTGAGCATACAGACACCCTTTCTTCAGATGAAGCCTCTGGTGACTCTGATCACTCAGATACCCAGGAAGAGTCCTTCCAGGTCTACGAGGATTCTGATGCGGAGGAATCTATTCCTTCTGCCTCTCCTCCTGAGGATATTTCTTTTGGGGAAATTCTCCACTCCATGAGAGAGCATTTTCGGTGGCAAGGTCAGGAATTCTCCGACTCCAGGAAGCGGCTGCATACCTTCCTTAAGCTTCCCCAACACAGGCCTTTAGCTATCCCTCCAGTGTTAGATGTACTGGATGATGTGTACTCAGATTCGAGTGCTTCTCCTGATTCTCTCCCCCCTGCTCCTGTCAAGCCGGACAGATACTACAGGGTTCCTGAAACTCACAAACACTTATTTAAGGCCCATTCTGTTGATCTAGAAACAATTTCCCAGGGGCCCAAAGGGGTGGCCACATTCACGGCCAAAAATCTTTTGCCCTCAGACAGGGAAGCTAGGTCCCTGGAGAGGTGGGGGAAAAAAGTTTATACCTCATCCACACTTGCCATGAGAGCCCTTAATTGCCTTTTTCATATGTTTCAGTATCAGGATTTCTTGATGGATGATTTGCAGAAAAAGTTAACCTCTCCTGAGCCTTTAGACAGAAAGGCCTTGCAGGATTTGGTCCATAACACTCAGCAGGTTAGCAATCATTTTCTTCAGTGTGGTTATGATGCATTGGAAGCTTCATGTAGGGCAGCTATGACAGGGGCAGTCATTCGTAGACATGCATGGTTGAAAGAACAGGCATTGCCAGATCATGTTAAAGTAAAGCTTCTAGATGCACCTCTGGAAAAACAAAAGCTATTTGGTGCTAATGCTCAGGATGTGTTGAAATCAATTGAGGAAAAGGCTAATTCAGTGCAAACAGTCAAGGATTTCCTCCAGGTTCAGCCACCAAGGTTCAGCAGTAATTGGCCTTCTAAGAATTGGTCCTTTCCAGACACTGACAAGTTTCAAAGGGGAAAAAACAGGCGTACCCGAGGAAGAGGGCAATACAGAGGCTCCTACAGAGGAAGCCAATGGCAACCGACTAATCAGAGAGGTGGCGCAGGGACATCCCCTGCTCCACAGGGACAATCACAATGACTTGACTTTGACACCGCCGACCAAGGCTCAAAGAGAAACACCTTTAGGCAGAAAATTATCCTTATTTTCAAAAAATTGGCACATTTTAACAAAGGACAAATGGATTCTGGACATAATAGACCAAGGCTACAGGTTCCACTTCCATACTTTACCAACAAGACAAGGCATGCCAAACCTGCCACAAAATCAAAGGGCAGAGGCATTCAAACAAGTTTCAAAGCTGATAAAAATCAAAGCAATAGAAAAGGTTCCTCCTCAGGAACAAGGCCAGGGATTTTACTCAAGGCTGTTCCTTGTTCCAAGAAAAGAAAAGCAATGGAGACCTATACTGGACTTGTCCGCTCTAAACATTTTTCTCATTGTACCAAAATTCAAAATGCTGACGCTACAGCAACTCCTTCCCATGCTGGGCAAGGGGTCTTGGCTGGTTACTCTGGACCTCAAAGAGGCATACCTGCATGTCCCAATCAGACACAGTTGCAGAAGATACCTCAGATTTCTTGCAGGGTCAGAGCATTATCAATTCTCAGCATTGCCTTTTGGCTTTTCTACTGCGCCCAGACTATTCACGAAATGCCTGGCATCAGTAATTGTGCACTGCAGACTCCATGGGATACAAATATACCCTTACCTGGACGACTGCCTTATACAAGCGGACAGCAAGCAAGCCTTGACAAAAAACTTGAATTATGTCATTTACTTACTACAGGCTTTGGGATACACAGTCACCTTACAAAAATCAAGACTACTGCCATCCCAACAAATAATTTTTCTAGGAGCCAAACTAGACACAAAATCACAAATGGCTTACCTCACAGAAGAGAAGCAAGAACAATTACCACATTACTTCAAAAGCCTAGCAAAGCTCACCCAGATGACTGCAAGGAAAATCTTGCAGGCCCTGGGTTTCATGGCATCTTGCATTCTACTGATTCCACTGGCAAGACTACACATGAGAAAACTGCAATGGTACCTAAAAAGTCTATGGTCTCAACACAGCCACAGCTTAGAAGCAATTATCCCACTCATCCCATGTCTAAAAAGGGAATTTTTGTGGTGAGCCCAAGCAAGCCAGTCAAACAAAGGTATGCCTTTCAACAAACCTCAAACAAGCCAAACCATTACAACGGACGCCTCAGACCATGGATGGGGGCGCACATGGAGGGCAGATGCATTCAAGGGCAATGGACCCCCCAGGAAGTACATCTATACATCAATCAAAAAGAGATGTTAGCAGTAATTCATGCAATCGAGGCCTTCGGAAAATATCTTCAACAAGGCCATCTGCTAATAAAGACAGACAACACCACTGTTATGTGGTACATAAACAAGCAGGGAGGTACTCATTTTTACCCCCTTTGCAGACTAACAATGACTCTTTGGGAAAAATCCCTGAAACTGAACATACAGCTGCAGTCCCAGTTTGTTCCGGGCAGGGACAATGTTCTGGCGGACAGTCTAAGCAGAAACATCCTGGACCCGCACGAATGGATGTTGCATCCAGCCATTTTTGCTCAAATAACTCATGCATGGGGGAGGCCGGACATAGATCTCTTTGCCTCCCACCTCAGTCATCATCTGAAAAAGTTCTGCTCGAGGACACAGCATCCACAAGCCTGGAGAATAGATGCTCTCTCATTCAGCTGGAACTCTCTAACAATCTATGCATTCCCACCTCTACCATTAATGACCAAGGTGTTACTGAAGATCAAAGCAGAGCAACCGAAAGGCATCTTAATAGCTCCAGATTGGCCAAGACGGCACTGGTACCCATTACTAAGGAGCATAACTTGCACCAACCCATGGCCCCTGCCTCAATGGCCTCTACTCTTGACTCAGCACAATTACAGGACGGTTCATCCCAACCTGCAAACTCTGTAGCTGACAGCCTGGAGGGTTCCATGATTTTCTACCCATAGCTCTCTTTCCAAGGAAGTTCAACAAATATTATTGGAAGCACGCAGACCTTCCACCAGAAAGACTTATTCAGCCAAATGGAAGAGATTCAACATCTGGAATACCAACAAGGGACAGGATGCATCAGTACTGAGCATCCCACAGATATTGGAATACTTGGCAGAAATGCTGCATAATGGACTTTCCTATTCTTCCATAAAAATACACGCTTCAGCAATTTCAGCATCATACAACACTGATCCTCCTGTGTTTTCACATCCTTTACTAAGACAATTTCTAAGAGGGATAAAGAATATCAAGCCTCCCAGAAAACCACCAGTGCCTGCATGGGACCTCAACTTCGTGTTGGAAAAATTAACTCTTCCTCCTCCTTTTGAACCAGCAGCATCTTCAGAATTGCAATTTCTTTCCTGGAAAACAGTTTTCCTGTTGGCAATTACCTCAGCAAGCAGATTTTCGGAGATACAGGCCCTCGTGGCAGTACCTCCATTTCTCATTTTTCATCAGGACAGGGTTTCTTTAAGAACCAATCCTTCTTTTATGCCAAAAGTGATATCCAGGGTGTCTCTAAATCAAGCAATTCACCTGCCCACCTTTTTCCCCAATCCTCAAAATAAAGGGGAAAAGCTGCTGCACACTTTGGACATACACAGACAACTATGCTACTACTTGGACAGAACAAAGGCCAACAGGAAGTCTGACCAACTATTTGTAGCATACGCTCCGGGAATGCAAGTAAAGGCAATTTCCAAACAAACAATTTCAAAATGGATTGGACATTGCATCAGATTCTGTTATTCTTTCCATGGAAAGGGTGCGCCAGCCAATATCAGGCCACACTCCACCAGAGCTACAGCCACCTCCACAGCCTTCCTAAGAGGGGTGGCTACAAAGGACATTCTAGAAGCTGCTACATGGAGCTCCATGCATACATTTTCCTAGCACTACCACTTGCCTTTATATTCCAGATTCCGAGCAGGCTTTGCTTCGGCAGTCCTGCAGGGCATTCTAGCTACACCATCCTTATCTTAGAGCCTACCACCCCCAGCTTGGCTATGGTATTCAACCCATATGTAAGGACTGCAGTTGCATTCTTGAAGGACATAGTACAGTTTTGTACCCACCATAAATGTAGATGTCCGATAGATATGCAACTGCAGTCAGGTTTTCCCTCCCTCCTACCCCTCTGTGTATTGGGTCCACTTCCCTCCTTTTATACTTAGCTGGGGATATCTGTTATGGTGTATCTGTTTATTGCTATTGTGTTTGTCTGGAATTTTCATCCAGTTCTAAATTTAGCCTTCCTTGGAAGGCACCTGGCATCTGGGGCAAGAAACACTGAGGAAGATGGCGTCAGCTGATGCTTTTATATCCCAGCCGCTCTGACGTCGGGGAGGAGGCGACATCAGCCGACGCCAGACCCAGACTTTGGAATCCGGCCGACCGAGGGCTGCCTGAGGCAGGACAACCCATATGTAAGGACTGCAGTTGCATATCTATCGGACATCTACATTTATGGTAGGTACAAAACTGTACTTTTTCCAAGATGGCTGCACACTGAGTAACAGTTTAGTTTCAGCTCTCCCAGTGTGAAAAGAGAAACTCTGAAAAAAATAGCCTATAACTTTGTCTTTTGGAGTGAATTTCAGTTACTGGCTAGTAAGTGCACTCCCTGTATTGGATGCCAGCAAAGAAGAAATTTAGAGAACCTGAAAGAAAATCAACCACAAAAGCTGTGGAGAAAACACTGGCTGGGAAGAATCCTGCAGCTGTTCAGTAAAGTGCAGTCCAAGCTCCCACTTTGGTGCAAGACTTGAAATAAGAAAAAAAAAAGTCAAATGTGCTCAGAGCTGATTTAAATAAATGGAGTACCGAAGGAGTATATCAACTCAAATAACAAGTGACTTTAAAAAGTAGAAGAATAAGATATTCAGATGAGCTGATAAATTGCAAAAATCAGAGGTCTTAATGAAGAAAAGGCTTGCTTGACTATAAGACTGCTCAAGAAGAAATGTTTCAAAAATGGTTGAATTAGAAGAGAGAGCACATAAGGAAAAACTGAGATTTTCTGCTGTACCACAGAAACTGGAAGGTGCTGAAGGTGCAAGCTGTATTAATTTGTGAAAGCACAAATAAGCGACTGCATTGGTATTCCACAGCAGGAGTTATTAATTGAAAGGGCATGTTGTGTGTATGCTCCAGACCTGGCCATGAGAAAGCAGCCAGTACTTCTTTAATAGTAAATGCTTATTATGATTTATTGTTAATTATTGTTTTACTTCTTGTAATTGGAGCCTTTCTCCCCGGGCCTCTACTGAAAACGGATAATTGTCCAGCTTGACTAGCCCGGTCACCAAATGTAAAATAAAATAAAAAAATAAAAATAAATAGTAAATATACAATCCTACCAGCAGAAGGAGTTGATTCTGACAAAACTATGGCAGAAGTACAAAGTACTAAAAGTTGGAAACAGTATAGAGTTGGTGGAAATGTATTCACTGTACAACAGGGAGTAATTTATTCTGGCAGTTAGGGAATTTTGATAGGCAGGTGTGAGATTCAAGCTGCTGTATCCAGCTATCTGCAGGATATTTTCCAGTAGAATCAAATAATTTTTGATGTAAAACATGCTAAGGAGGAACTATTAAAGTTTGTCCAAAAAGAGTGAGCTCTCAAACAGATGGGGTTCTACTTCTTGTTCTTTTGATAATAAAGCTCATAGAGTGACTTTGCCAGTGAAACCCTTTCCAGCATTGCAAAGGAGAATGCTTGAGAGACCGAGAGAGTTGACTAGAAGAACCACAGGAGTATGTTACAAATGAACCAGAGCCTGGAGATGGGAGATGGAGATCAACAAGATGAAAACCAACAACTCGGTAGTTAATGAATAAATATGGAATTAGAAAGCATCAATCACATTAGTGAAATGTGGCTGAACAAGACACTTTTGATATACATTCAATAGCTATGTCAGATCATGAGCCAATAAGTAAAATATAAATGCAGGGTAATGGAGTAAAAATGAGACACTGGTGCTTTCCCACCAATCTGTTAAACAGAGTGGAATTTAAGGAATTGCTATTGGAAATTATTCAGGAGTTATTAGGGAAGATAGAAATTTCCCCAGAAGATACAGCTAGGCAGTAAGATAAAATGAAAGTGGAGTTTAAAAATAGGGTAGAAATAAAAGAAAAAAAGAGATATGGTTAAGAAGTAACAAAAAGTATTTAGAAGGAAGTATAGCAGAATAAGGGGAGCCTCACAGAACAAGAAGAGGCAGCTGCTGAGTGCCAAAGAGAAAACAAGGGACTACGTGGATAATATGCATGAGTTTAGAAATATAGTTGTTAAGCAACTGTTGTTTAATAATAACTCCAGAGTACAAAATCTTTTAGCACAACGCATCAGGCAACAGAAAGAAAAGGTTGCTACCAAGCTTAGAGAGCCTATAAGAAGTAACATAACCAGAGATCCTGTAGAGGTATTAGAAATATTTAGGAAATGTTATGAATATCGGTATAGTGCAGAAAAATGTTGAAATCCAAATAAAAGTACAAATGGAAACATTTATGGAATAATTAAATATGCCAAGGTTCGAGGTATATGAGGCTCAGTTGTTAACACTTAAGATAGGAGGAAAAGAGATATAATTGATGAAGTATAACCAATCTGCAGAAATGTTTCCAGAAATAGTATTCCTGTGGAAGTTTGGAAGCTAGGATGGAATAAAGTGGTAAAGATGTGGAAGGTTTTGTTTAACATTATTTTAAAAGGAGAAGATTCATCATCATCCGGGAAGAAAACTGTGGAGGGTATAATCTCTAAAGGTGGTAAAGACCCATCAGATCCAGCTACATATAGGCCCATGTCGATTCTAAACCATAATTATAAAGTGTTAATGTTTATAATGGCTGAAATAATGGCAAAGGTGTTGCCAAAATTGATGCATGTGGATCAGTGTGGATTTGTGAAGAGAAGGCAAAGATTTGACATTAATAGAACAATGATGATCCAGAGGGAAGCAGAATGTAAGAAAATATACCACAGTTGCTGGTGGGTTTTCATGCAGAGAAAGCATTCGACAGAGTAAGCTGGGGTTTTCTAAGTAGGGCAATGGAAGTATCTGCATTCCCTGTCACAATAACAAGGTTAATCAGGAGGATATATGAGGGATCAGAGGTGAAAATTAAAGGGGAGGGTCCTCTCTGATAGGTTCTGTTTGAACAGGGGAACCAGACAGGGGTGATGTCTTTCTCCTTTATTTGCTTTATATATCAAACCATTGTCAAAGAAAATAAGGGACTCAGAAATTCAAGGATATAATTGGTATGGTAATCAAAAAAAGTTGGCTTTGTTTGCGCATATTGTTTTGTACGTGATAAAACAAGAAAATGATATCTCAGTGTTTTAAAACATTCTGAGATAGTTTCAAGTTTTTTTGGGATACAAAATTAATGAAGATAAAACAAAGGCAGTAGCTGTAAACTATGTACCCGCACACAAATTGGTTCAGCAATACCCATGTTTATGGGGGCATGATAAAAGGCAGCACTTAGGAGTATGAGTTAAAGATTCTGTTAAGGCAGCTAAGGATGTATGGGAAGAGACTAAACAAATGGCAATACAAAAACTGAGAAACTGGAAGCTCTTTTTTGTGGATTTAGATAGCAAGATAACAAGCAGTAAAACTGCTTTTAGTCCCTTTACTTTTATACACAGGTCAGGCATATTGTTATCAACTAGAGGAGAAGTTGTAGGTATTGGCTAATAAAGAGTTGAAGAATTTGGGAGGGGAAGTGGGCAAGAGCCAATTGGGATAAGTTGGTCCATCCAATAGAATAAGATGGTTTGGGATTACTTGATCTGAAGGGATATTTCAGAGATGCACAGTTATAGCAGCAGCAGAAAGCTATAATACAAAGTGAAAAGTGATAATGAAATGGGGGAATCTCAAGAAATAAGGAGAGGCTGGGATTTTGGATGCAGAGCCTTAAGGAAAATAACAGTAGCCATTCAGAATATTGCATTCATAAAGTGTTTTACGATCAAAGCCAACATGTGAATGTAGAAAGGACATTCTGCTGATAGAGATGGCTGTGGTTAGGGATACAGAGAAATAGGCAAGAGTGGGCTAGAATTTACTGGAGAAAACTGGCAAAGGATCCAAGGTATTGGGAAAAAATTTTAGAAAGGGAAAGGTAATGGAATGGGAAAAGGCCAAGAACACATTTGGACTGCAGGCTAGAAGACTGCCTTCCAAATCAAGAACTTCTAGCAGAGTACAGGCAAGAAGAAAGAAATAGGAAGATCCTAAGTGAAAGACCAGCACTGGTAGAGTTTTTAGTGGAATCTAGAACAGAAGCTGCTGTTAAAAAAGGGTTATTTAGCAGAGCATATAAAATATTACATGATAACTATAGGAATCAGTCAGATGAGGCTAGAAAGGATTGGGAAGAGAATTTGGATAAGCAATTCAGAAATAAACATTGGTAGGTTCTATGTATGGCTCCCAAATATGTAACAAAGTCTAGAAGATTTAGGATTTTTGCTTGGAAGTGTTTGCATACATATTTTTATACCCCAAGCAGAATCCAAGGAATGTTTCCTCAAGTAAATTGCAAATTTTGGAAGTGTGATGGAGAAGAAAGAGGTAGTTGGGAGCATATTTTTGGGAGTGTAATGAGTTGGCAGACTTTACAAATTCCCTTCAGACTATGTCAGAAGTACTGGTTTAGCAGATTAGTATAATTAAAGAAATTATTGTTCTGAGTTGTGATACAGGATCCTAATTGCCTAGAAATAGTAAGGCCTTGTTGAGTTTAATTCTGGTGGCTGCCAAAAAAAAAAAACTAGAAAGTGGAAATCAAAGACTAAACCAACTGTATTGGAAGTAGTGAATATAGTAATGGAGATGAAAGAACTGGAAGTGGTAACTTTAGGAAAGAGTAGGAGCAAATTACAGAGAAATAAATGAGAATTGTGGGAGTAATGCATGCAGAATAATGTTTTGGTGGATGAATAAAGGTGTAAGAGAAGGCAGGAATTGAATGTCCTGTGTAATGTTCAATTGACAATGACTGTATAGAAGATTGTAAGTGCTGTATAATGTTTCCAACTGAGAAAATGTCAGCATGGTTTGTTTTCATTTATATAAATGTATGACTGCCCATGTCATAAGTTGTTGTTGTTGTGTCTCTCTGCTTTTCCCGGTTAGGGGTCGCCACAGCGGAGCACCAGTCCGCTAATGATTGGCAGTAGATTTTTACGTGCCGAGTTGCCAGCCCTGACGCACAACCTTCAGCGAAGGTACACCCATTCATGCATGTCTCAACACAGAAGACACTCTAGCTGAGAATCGAACAGGACTTCTTACTCTGAGGCAACAATGCTACCGCAGCACCACCACCTATGTCATAAGTAATTATTCAATAAATATGTTTTTGTTTAAAAAAAAACAGGATCTGAATTGCATAGACATAGAAATTTTAATTCTGTTGTCTCCCAGAAAAAGCAGCTACTACAAAATGGAAATTAAAGTCTAAACCAGCTGTATTTGAAGTATCAAATATAAAAAAAGAGAGAAAAAAACTGGAAGCGGGATCTTTAGAAAAGGGGAAGGAACAAATTACATAGAAATAATTGGAAAGTGTATGAACAATACATGCAGAATGATGTTCTGGAGGAGGAGTGAGGTTTAAGGGAAGACAGGAAATGAGCAATTTATGTAACATTGGACTGATGATAATTATAAAGAAAGAAAAAAGTGTGATGTATTATGTATGCAAATGGGTAGATGTTAAAATGAGTTGTTTTCTTTTCTGTTAATGTACATTTGCATGTATACTGTACTTAAGTGATGATTTAATAAAGGTGTTAAAAATATACTTTTTTTAATAGTCTTAGCATTAACTAAATCCTTGCATAATAAAATTCAGCAAGGACATGTTTAAAGAAGCACACCAATTTTAGGCTGATTGTGTTTTATAGGGCCGTGGGCCTTGGGTGGCCCTGCACTTGTCATTGCAATCTGCTTAGAAAGTGGCACATTTTTATTTTTTTAAATTGCACTGAAACAGTCAAGGCTGCAGTATCCAGATTTGGGTGGGATACCAGAAGATGGTAGATGATGTGGAGAGATTAGTGAGAAAGATCCTCTCAGTTCAGAGCCAACCAGTTATCCTTATCCTTTTTGCTCCTACTCCATTGGGTCATATCATCAGTACATCCACTATTCCACCTTTGTCAGTTTCTCTTATGACTCCTTTCAAGGTTTCAGAGCCTTTGGATCCGATTTCCCCGGGCCCATCGGCTTTGGATCCGAGGATACCTTTATCCTTGGATCTGAAGCTTGCTCTAAGCTCTTTGGTTCAGTCGGATCAGGAGAGCTCTCAGAGCCGATTCTACCCTGTTTGGGTCCAAGGCGCTTCGTTTGACTCAAAGGTTTTCAGAGCCGTGTCTACACTTTAGAGCCTTGGCAGTAGTCAGTTCAGCTCTGACTTCAACCTCGGGTAGACTGTCCTCAGGGCAGCGTGGGATTATGGATCAGAGACTTGGTGTTTCAGGTATGGGATCCTATCTCTCGCTGGGACGGTCTGCCTTTGAGGCCATGGAGAGAGCTGTGTCTGCACCCTTGACTCAGATGGTACCTTTCCCCTTGGATCCTTTGTCTACATCTGTACCGTTTCTGCGTCTGGAGTCTCAACCACCCTCTCCACAGGGACAGCCAGTAATGAAACCCCAAGCTTCACATCTCGGGATCCCCACTTGTTATGACACCTCCCCAGACTATCCCACTGAGAAGGTCCCTAAGAAGAAAACATGTAAGAGGAAACATTTAGATTCCCCGAATTTGTCACCAAGGATCCAGATTTTGATGAGGACGAAGGGTTCCCACAGTCACCTCTTGATGAGGTCTCATTTGTAGACATCTTAGAAATCCTGAAACAGAGAGATGGCTGGAAGTCCAGCAGCCCTTTGTCATAAGAGTCTGTACTCCTGGAGGTGTTTGGTACTGGCCCATCTACCACCTGGGTCGCCGATGAGCACATTAACTTGGTCTCACAGCGGGCATGGAAGGATCCAGACACCATTGAGCCAATTCCCAGGAAGCCTGATAAAAACATGATAGTTCCAGAGGATAAACAGTTTTGATCCAAGGGTGTGCAGCAAAATGACAAACAGCCAGATAATCCCCAAAGCTCTTTATTTAAGCCACAAAATTGTCCTAGCACCACGGCAGACAGCCTTTACAGAGTAAAACAGTAACACTCACAGGAAAAAAAATTCTTCCTTATATAATCACATCAGTTAAGTTAATTGCATTGGTTATCCCTTAAATAAATTATTAGCACATTAAGGCATATTCATTAGATAAAAACCTTCCAACTACACTCTAAATTTAAATCCCTGGGAACCAGGGTATCATATTTCATAATAAAAACAGTTTCCTTGTACAATAATTTATTTTTAATGCTCTCAATTTCAAATGGATCACAGTAGATTTGATCCAATACTGTGACTAAAAGACCACTTTCATCCCCCTGATGGCAGTCATAAAAATGATCTGCAACTAGACTCTCCATCCTAGCCTTTCTGATATCTCTAAGATGCTCCTGTAGCCGTATCTTAAAGGCCCTTTTACTCTCCCCTATGTAAACTTTTCCACAAGGCCATTTAGTGGCATAAATTATTCCAGCTGAATTACAGCTAAAACTATGTTTAGCCTCATATTTCCTACCATTAATATGTCCAAAGTGTGATACCACATATTTACAACTGCAACGTTTCCCACAAAGACTAGTGCCTGCAAAAGGGAAATTAATGTTAACAGTCTCCACTGGGAGAATAAGCCTCCCATGGACAAGCATATCACCTATATTTCTTCCCCGTTTAAATGCAGTACCTGGGGTGTTTTCCAATAAATTACAAAAATCCTTATGTCTAACCAAAAAACCCCAGTAATATTTCAACACCTTAACAACTTCAAAACTAAAAGGGCTGTAGGTTGTTGTGTCTTTCGGCTTTTCCCGGTTAGGGGTCGCCACAGCGGAACTCCGGTCCGCTAATGATTGGCAGTAGATTTTTACGTGCCGAATTGCCGACCCCTTCAACGAAGGTACGCCCATTCACGCATGTGTCCACACAAGACGCTCTAGCTGAGAATTGAACAGGACAACATCTTACTGTGAGGCGACAACGCTACCACAGCACCACCACCGCAGTTGAAAAAAGGGCTATAGGTAGTCACAAAAATTTTTTTTTTATTGCTGTCGCTATTTTCCAACACTTTAAATTCCCCGTTAGGTATGTAAATACGTTGTCTATTACAACTAGATCTCATAATATCTTGAATATTAACATTTAGTTTATTCACATCATACCCCTTACTAGTTTGTTCTTTGTAAGTTCTGCCTCCTGAAAAAATTCCTTTTCATCATTACAGAGTCTCTTTAACCTAAGGAACTCACCATAGGGGAGTGCTGCTATACTGTGAGAGGGATGACAACTCCGCACATTCAAATACTGATTACCATCTATAAGTTTCTTCTGTATTCTAGTATGAATAGTCTTCCCATCCAAACCCTCTAATGAAACATCTAGAAAGGTTACCTTATTACCTACATTTAAATCTCTAAATTTCAAATTAAATCTGTTGGTATGTAAATAATCAGTAAAATCACCATCCAAATCATAACCTCCATCACAAATATCTAAACATGTTTCTTAAACTCGAAACATAAACATATTGAGACGCAAAAAAAAACATAAGTTGGCATAGATAGGGGCAAATGATGCCCTCATTGCAGTACCTTGCAACTGTTGATACAATACGCCACTAAACTCAAAATAATTATTTATTAAACAAAAATGAATCAATTCCATTGCATACATAGAAACCGGACTGTCACCCAAAAAATAAGAACTTCCAAATTTGTGTTGTATGTTCGTATAAAGACTCACCACATCAACAGTTATCCAATACTTTCCTTCTTCAAAATTATGTTAAAGATTTTGTCCAAAAAACAAAAAAGTGTCTTTTTACATAGGACTCTAATCTCATAACAAAGGGAAGTAGGTAGCTGTGTAAAAATAGACCCATATTATGAGTAAAATAGTTACAGGCAGATATAATAGGCCATCCAGGGGGATTAACAATAAAAATAAGCCATGCACAAGAGCCAATATTAAATTTTTTATCCATGTCCTCTCTCAAAAAAAATAACCTAACCTATACCCTTTACAAACCAGTTCCTTAAATTCCACCCTAGTGGAACAGTATTTATTAATGTCCACAACATTATACACATTCATATCATTCAAATGCTGTAAACACATATTCAAATACTGGCACACATTTAGTAAAACCAATTTATTGCCCTTGTCTGAGGGTTTAAATATCAATTCCCTTTTATTACTCAGGGCAAGCAACGCTTTCCATTCATTTTTAGTTAAATGAAAGTCGACCTCATGAATGTCCTCAAACAACTGAACATATTTACACTCCACCCCAAAATTAACCCTGGAAGAAAACTGTTGCACTACTACATGATTAAAGGGTAGCATAAAGTCACTATTATACTTCACATTAGAATTGTTCAAAGGGCAGTAAGTGTTAACAGCTAGTTCTGAATCACAAGAATAAAAACTCTCATTAGTATTGTTATCTGAATCAATCACATCAGTATTCACATTCATAACTGCATCAGAAAAATACAACTTTAATTAAATTTTCCTCACCAGTTTAAAAATATACCGTTTAGAAGATAAAGTCGTAGAAGCACAGTCGGCACAAATTTAAGGTCATAATTCAAAACAGAAACTTCCTCATCTGTCAAGACATAGCTAGACAAAATGACTACATAACTACAACTCGAAACACATTTAATGTCACTAATACCATTTCCCTCATTTATTTTGTTTGTATTGTCCCTCCCCTGTGAACCCAGTGTTGAAGTCCATTGTCTTGTTATTTTTTAAAGTTATTGGGATGTCCCTCGCCTGTAAGAAAAGTCCTTTGCAACGTTCCAGGATTATGTACTGCAGGGAGGGGGAGGAAACTAGTCTTCTTCTTCCCAGTCAGTTGATATAATATTTCCATCCGATGAAGTAAAGGAAAGTCCCTGTCAACGACCATCTACTTGTTGCTTCGGGAAGCTCACATGACGACGAGCTTTACTCCAATTGGTCCCTTTGATCAAAGCCCATTTATTCTCATAACCCTTGAGATCTCGATGAATTTTACCCTTCTTTGGGTCCACAATGCTCTCTCCAAACTCATGAAAATGATCCTTGATGTCAGCAAGGAAATTATCAAGAGAAGCAGGACCTAATTGCAAAGAAATAGCTGAACTAATAGGAGCGATCTGTTCCTTGATGCATTTCTGTTTCAGCGAGTCCCGTTCTTTGAGAATGTTGATCCATTCCATGGAACAATGGTGGGCTTTCGCCATCCACCTAGCCTGAAATCTTTGATCCTCTTCACTAGTAGAATCGAATGCTGAGGCAGGATCTTTAACACCTTTTAAGTCCCCTTGGAGAAACATCAAGTTCAGCATAACGTTGAAGGCTCTGTACATTCAAAAAAACAGAAGCCTCTTTAAACACCAATTTTTCCAATTGTTCTAACAGTCCCTACGTTTCTGTGGAAACTTTAGACATAAAGCACATGCCAATAGAAATAGAGAGGCCACTACCTCTCTGTCTTCTATCAGTCTCAGTTCTTTCCAAAAACATATTGTACCCATTACCAGGGTTGCCTCCAGTCTCCACACTAGTCATGCATTCATTAGCAGTCGCAATGAAACTGTCCATAGATCTTTGACTAGTATCCATGTTAGCTTCCCCGAAATATTCTGGGAAATGCATATCAGGATCACTGGTCATAGAAAACAAACCAAAACCACCTCAGGAATGAACAGACAAAACAGCAAAACGACAAGAAACATCCAGATAGTCTCAAAAACTCTTTATTTAAGCCACAAAATTCTCCTAGCGCCTCGGCAAATGACCTTTACAGAGTAAAACAGTAACACACAAAAAAATCTACTTTATATAATCACATTAGTTAAGTTAATTGCATCAGTTACCCCGTAAGTAAATTATTAGCACATCAAAGCATATTCAGCACATTAAAGCATATTCATTACATAAAAACCTTCCAACTACACTGTAAATTTAAACACCTGGGAACCAGGGTATCATATTTCAATATAAAAACAGTTTCCTTGAACAATAATTTCTTTTTAATGCTCTCAGTTTGAAATGAACCACAGTAGATTTGATCTAATACTGTGGCTAAAAGACCACTTTCATCCCCCTGATGGCAATCATAAAAATGAGCAGCAACTGGACTTTCCATCCTAGCCTTTCTGATGTCTCTAAGATGCTCCTGTAGCCATATTTTAAAGGCCCTTTTACTCTCCCCTATGTAAAATTTTCCACAAGAACACTTAATTCCAACTAAATTACAGCTAAAACTATGTTTAGTCTCATATTTCCTACCATTAATATGTCCAAAGTGTGATACCACATATTTACAACTGCAATATTTCCCACAAGGGCTAGTGCCTCTAAAAGGGAAATTAATATTGGTCCAAATGTGTGCCTGTTGGTGCCATGATGATAGCGGTGGCCACTAGGAAGGAGCTTGCGGAAGAAAGTTCTTCTGTTCATCACCCCAACAAAGAGTCTCAGGCAATGGAGAGATTTTGGAAGCATGTCTTTGCTTCAGCGACCTTTATCTTAAGGTCCCTGAACTATTTGACATACTTCACAATCCAAGTGTGTGACCCTCCAATGGCAATGAAACGAAAAGCAGAAATTCAAAGGAACTTCAAATAAGATGCATTCATAAAAAATAATAAAGTTTATTCCAATGAGTGGCTTTCAAAGGCTTCTTCAGACTCTTAAAACAATGAATAAAACTGTTTGAATCATTTTTAAACCATCCTTAAGTTTCCTATTGGACATTACAAATTGATATGTCACATGTTATCTTGTCTTAAAGGAACAGATACTCAAAAAAGTTAACATCATTAAATACAACAATATTTAGAAGGAATACTTATATACAATTAATGATCAGAGTGTCCATGCAAATAAGTTAAAAATATGCATATACCCTGATACATTCTAAAAAATAAAAGGAGCATTGTGCTTGGTCCTATATCATTCTACAATTATTAAAAAACTGTTGCTACATTCATTAAAAACCCTGAACATTCTCTCTCCTCATGGTGTTAAAAACATTAAAATCCACAGATAAACAGCGAGTATTATCGCGTTTCAATATCTAGCATCTCTACTAAGATAGTGGTGTGTCGAATGCAACTTTGCATATATCAGGTTAATAAACTAATATAGCGAAAACTCTGTACTAAAAGTGTAAGCGTACCTTTACCACAAAACAACATAGCGAATATATTGTATTTCGTGATGTGCCTCATCAAGGAGTCAGGGTATATGCATATTTTTAACTTATTTGCATGGACACTCTGATCATTAATTGTATATAAGTATTCCTTCTAAATATTGTTGTATTTAATGATGTTAACTTTTTTGAGTATCTGTTCCTTTAAGACAAGATAACATGTGACATATCAATTTGTAATGTCCAATAGGAAACTTAAGGATGGTTTAAAAATGATTCAAACAGTTTTATTCATTGTTTTAAGAGTCTGAAGAAGCCTTTGCAAAAGCTCACTCATTGGAATAAACTTTATTATTTTTTATGAATGCATCTTATTTGAAGTTCCTTTGAATTTCTGCTTTTCGTTTCATTGCCATTGGAGGGTCACACACTTGGATTTGGATTGCTTTCTTTTATGTTTACGTGAGTCTCCTGCCTCAACTGATAGCAGCACTGCATTTGGCTTTTTGAGTTTTAAATTACAGCTAAAACTATGTTTAGTCTCATATTTCCTACCATTAATATGTCCAAAGTGTGATACCACATATTTACAACTGCAATATTTCCCACAAGGGCTAGTGCCTCTAAAAGGGAAATTAATATTGGTCCAAATGTGTGCCTGTTGGTGCCATGATGATAGCGGTGGCCACTAGGAAGGAGCTTGCGGAAGAAAGTTCTTCTGTTCATCACCCCAACAAAGAGTCTCAGGCAATGGAGAGATTTTGGAAGCATGTCTTTGCTTCAGCGACCTTTATCTTAAGGTCCCTGAACTATTTGACATACTTCACAAGGCTACAGAGAGATCTGATTAAGGAGCTATGAGACGTCCTCTCAGGATCCGTTTCTGAAGAGGTGAAAGCATAACCTCTCAATTGGCTACCCTGCAATCTATATCTATCTCCTCCATGAGGCTCATTTCTAATGTAGCAGAAGGAACCTCAAGGACAGCAGGGTCAGGTGTTGCCATTAGGAGACACACCTAGATGCACTTGTGTAATTTTGTGGTCCCCTTTAAGTCTTTGGTCATCCATGCTCCTTTTGATGGCACATCTCTTTTTGGCCCCAAGGTAAAAGACATATTGTCCAGGTGTGAGAAGGATGGAAAGACCCTCTCTGCCGTGGGTGTACATTTTTCCACCTCCCCCCAAGATCCTTTTGAAGAATCCTTGAGGCGGTGGGATAATGTGGCTCAGAAAATCCCAAGGATCTTTCCAGGACACAAGTGGAAGATGTTACCCCGGGGTCAGAGAAGGGGGGCACCAAAATGGTAGACACCTCCCTCATGACAAGGATGGCCCACAGAACCAGGGATCCAGAAATTCATTCTTTGGTAAACCCTTTTAGTGCTCCTGAAAGAAGAGGCCTGATTATCCCCCTCTGGAGGCAATTGTGGGTCATTTGTCCCTGCACCAGAGAGCCTGGTTAGAACTAACAGCAGATACTTGGGTGTAGAGAATCATTTCCAGAGGCTATATAATACCATTTCCCTTTATCCTCCCCATTCAAGAAAATTCCCAGATGCTCCGCCCAGTCAAAGGGAACAAGCAACAATTCAAATTCAAAAGCTGTTAGAAAAAAGTCATCCAAGAGGTCCTCCCAAACTAGATAGAATTGAAAACTTACAATTATTTTTAGTGCCAAAGAAAACAGGGCTGGAGACCAGTTCTGGATCTCAGCATTTTAAACAAATCCTTTCAAAAGACAAAGTTCTAGATGGTCACGGTTCAGCCCATTCTTCCTTTTTTGGAAAAGGACAGTTGGATGTGCTCAATAAATCTTCAAGATGCGTACTATCATATAAAGATAAACAGGCGATCCAGAAGGTTATTACACTTCCAGCTGGGAACCAGTCACCATCAGTTCAGGGTTCTGCCCTTTGGTCTCACTACAGCACTCCAGGGCATTTGTCAAGTACATGGCAGTAGTAGCAGCTGACGTGAAACCTCAAGAATTTTGAGTGTTTCCATACTTACACGACTGGCTCATTTCCACCCCAACCAGGCATCAGCCCATCATGGCAAGACAAGAAGTGATACAGACGTGTGTTGTACTAGGAATTACCATAAACTACCAAAAGTCTCATCTGGAGCAAGTCAAAGTCTACAGTTCATAGTAGCACTGCTCGATACAAAATCTACTATAGCCTCACTTCCCCCTCTCCAGAGTTCAGACAGTAAGGTCACAAGTGAGAAAGATAGTTTACAGTACCAGAGTCCCAACACCCACTTGGTCCTTTAGGCTTTAGGGTCAATGGCAGCAGCAATAACATTACTACCCTTAGCCAGATGTCACATGAGAATTCTTCAATTGATACTGGTCTCACAATGATCAATACTTCATCTTCCTTCATCTGCTCCTGTACGAATCACCAATATATGCAAAGGGAATCTGCTGTAGTGGATTCAGTCAGAAGAGGTTCTACAAAGTAGTTTATTTGTCCCCTTCTCAGCCCAAGGCGATCACAATCATGGATTCTTCCCAGCTTGGGGGGGGGCACTACCTGGGAAAGACAGTCCAAGGCACGTGGTCTCCCAAAGAAACCAGTTTGCATTTCCGTGTCCTAGGGTTGAGAGTAATGCTTTTAGTGTTACAGGCCTTTCAGAATGCTCTCCCTTCTGGAACAGTTGTGATCTAAACAGACAACATGTCAGTGGTTTGGTACATCAACAAACAAGGGGGAAGCCAATCATACCCTACTGCTTCAGGAGTGGTCCCTCAACAAGAACGTAGTGGAATTGATTTTCCAACAATGGGGCCAGTCTTGCTGCAGTCTCTTTGCATCTCCCCTGAACAGGAAGTGCTGCTGCTACTTTGCCGTAATTCCCCCACATCGGAAGTCCTCGAGGGATGCTCTTCTGCACCATTGGCTCCCTCCAATCTACTTTATGCTTATCCCCCAAATCCTTTGATTCCAAAGTTCCTACAGAGAACTGCCAGGTTGAAGAGCAAAGTCATCCTCATTGCACCTTATTGGCCTTGACAGGTTTGGTTTCCTTTCCTGTGGCCTCATCTAATTTGTCAGAGCAGGATTCTGGGCACAGCTCCAGACCTGCTGTCCCACCTGACAGGCATGATTCACCCAAACTTTCCCAGTCTCAGGCTGAAGGCTTGGTTTCTCCATTTTTCAGTAATAGCCAGACAACCTATGCTCTTTTCTCTTGTTTGCCATATTTTATCATCATCCCTTAAGCCATCCACAATGCAACTTTATGCCAGTAAATGGAAGTGATTCGTACACTGGGCTGTTCAAAATCATATCAACCATTTTTCGGCCCTGATTCATAGTGTTCTCGATTTTTTTTATGCTACTTTTTAATCAAGGAGCCAGTGTGTCAACAGTCAAAGTTCATTTGGCAACAATTTCTAATTTCCATAGTGAATTTGATAATTCCTCACTCGCTGCTTATAAACTTTGTAAAACCTATTTGAGAGGCACTTTCCTTTTGAAACTTCCATTTAAAGATCCTACCTCTCCATGGAATATTAATTTGGTACTGCAAGCATTGATCCATCCACGTTTTGAACCTGCACACAAGTGTGGTCTTAAATTTATTTATTTCTTTCTTGGAAAACTTTGTTATTGTTGGCCATTACTTCTGCCAGACAAATCTCAGAGGTTCAGACCTTGTCTGTGAAGCCCCCATATCTAATTTTTCATAAAGATACAGTTACACTACGAACTAATACATCTTTTTTTGCCCGAAATAGAATCAGAGTCCCACATTAACCAGTCCATCAGTTTACCAGTTTTCTTTCCAAAGTATTCAAACAAAGATGAATATTCATTACATTTATTGGATGTTCATAGGCAACTGTGATTCTGTTTACATAGAACAAAGGACATCACATCTACAGATCAGTTATTTGTTCCATTTGCGAATGTGAAACTGGGTAAACCAGTGTCCAAGGTCACCCTAGCCAGATGACTTAAAAGCTTTAAAACCTTTATTTACAACAAATTGGATATCCCCTTATCAAGAGAGAGATGTGCTTATTCAACCAGGTCCACAGCAACTTCCTCTGTTTTTCATTCAAAAGCTTTCATCGATGAAATATGTGCGTCGGCAACTTGGGCTTCCCTCATACATTCATCACACATTACAAGTTAAATTTGATATCAAAAAGTAGAACATTGTTTGGCTCAGTGGTGCTTAGAAATATGCTTCCTTGAGTCTACCCTGGTATTTAGATAGCTGGGGACTGTGTCCCATCAGTTGAGGACAGAATGAAAATTGACAACATCAGATAAAGACGTTATGTACTTACTATAATGCTCCATCTGTGTTGTCCATTTTCATTATTACTCAGCTGTACCCACCAACTCTCATCCTTGTTGTTTTCTGGAAGAGTGAGTGGATGTAAAATTTCTGTATACTCCAAGCATGATAAAGCTGCAGATAAGGCCTTGTCTAGCCTTTTTCTATATTTACATTTATGTCTATTTGTATGAGAGTTGCTTCTTTATCCTTAGGCCAGCAAATAAGATCTGAGGTTCGTGCATTCTGGGTAAGGGAGAAGCTCGAGAGTTCTACATTCCCATAAGCTTTTGCAATGGCCGAGTCTGATCTGATGGTTTGGTCCGAAACCATCAGCTGATGAAGAATGAAAATGGACAATACAGATGGAATGTTATGATAAGTACAACTTCTTTTTTTCCTTTGCCAAAAATAAATTGGTTAAACCTGTCTCAAAAACTACAGTAGCCATATGGATAACTAACTGTATTTCTCGTGTGTACCACTTAAAATGATTGACCTTGCCAAGACAAACAAAATCTCATTTAACTAGGTCACTGGCTACATCAACTGCTTTTTGGTCCAGAGCTTCCACTGAATATTTGTGCAGCTGCCACTTAGGCAGTAAAGCTCATACCTTTGTGGCTCATTATAAATTGGACATCATCTCCAGGAATAGAGATGCATTTGGTTCTGCGGTACTCCAGAACTTCCTTCCATGAGGGCCACCCAAGGTTACTGTAGTCAGGGACTCTGTCCCATTCGTTGAGGAACAAATGAAAATGACATCAAATGTTTAAGTTATGTACTTACCATAACTATGCATATGTGTTGTCCATTGTTATTCTTCCTCAGCTTCCCTTCCACCTTTCCCCCCTCCTTGTCTTTGACAATGACCTGATGGAGTTTGTCAGTAACCAGTGTTCCTGTTTGAGCCTGTGTTATGTTCTACTACATAATTTTTCATCAGTGTTATGGTTATATTTTT
The DNA here is from genome assembly GCF_019279795.1 of Protopterus annectens. Classification (NCBI taxonomy): domain Eukaryota; kingdom Metazoa; phylum Chordata; order Ceratodontiformes; family Protopteridae; genus Protopterus; species Protopterus annectens. Next base: position 598,361,832 of record NC_056726.1, read on the forward strand.
TATTTTTCAAACATAGCTTAGAGGCAGCAAACTTGATCTGAGGTAAAGCAGTGATCAGGGGCATTATGGGTAAAGGGAAGAACTTGGGAGTCTGATCCAAGACTGCAAAAAAGTGTCAGAGTCAGATCCGAGGATTAGATTCGATCCCATTCGTTAAGGAAGAATGAAAATTTACAACATAAGTGCATAGTTATAACTTAAATTCTTCATTTCTTTATCCCTCCTAGTTTAGTTGCTTATTTTGCAAAGACTCGTCATGCAAGACATGTGTATACCTTAGGCAACATTCCAAAATATTTTTGTTTTTTTTTATGTTTTTTTTACAGTAGTCTTGACCTTTACTAAGCATGCAAACAGGAGGTTTATGGGAGGGAAAACTGACTACATGTGGATCTAATATTTTTCTTCATTTGTGAGTATTGATTTTCATTGCTAGCATCTGTTTAGTCTCACATTTCCCCTTGACAGCTGTTATACTTTTACTCAATGTGCATATTGCGATTACTGTATGCACTTAAAATGCTCACAGTGAACCTAACATATTTACCTTAACAGCCCTTTTACTGAAAGGTTTTCTGAGGAGATAGGTGCTGTGCTCTGCTGGCAGCAGTATCTTGGTTACATTTGCATCTTTTATCATGTAGTGCTTAATGGAGTCATATATTTATTGGGCTGTCGAGGGTGTTATTGAGGGTGATACATGACATCTGGAGATGTTTATAAAGTTTGTGATTCATGAGAGCTCTTAACATTTTGACAAGAGAAAGAATACTGGTAATGTTGTTGATAGACAAACGTGCCTCAAATTTTGGCAGTGTTAATATGTTTAAAATTTTACTGGGATAGTTTCAGGACCTGCCAAGATCTTGGGTCCTATCCCAAAAGAGCTTCTCTTACTGTAAGTGACCACTTACACAAAGAGCAGGTGTTTTGGAATCTGGACCCTGTGTAAGCCTGTTTATAGATAGGCGTTACACCAAACTAAGTCACTTTCACTGAGAGCAAAGCAGAAGTAAAAAAAAAAAAATAAAAGTTGATGTTATGGAGTGCCTTCGAAGTGAAGGATTTGGTGTAGAAGGCCTAGCACAGGTTACATCACAGCAGGATGGAGTGAGTCTCCAAAGTAGGGAAAAATAGGAAGATCAGGAAACATTAGAAGAAGACATATGGACATGGGAAAGAAAAAGAGATTTAATATGATGTAATATTATGCAAAGGAGAAAGCAAAACTAACCAATACAAAAAGAGCAGCACCAAAAATATTTGAAGAGAAATACAGGCAAAGGAATCCAGACATGGACAACTTTACAATACAAAAAATAAGAAGACAAAGAGTAAAAGTAGAAAAGGGGATTAGTAATGGTAAAGTTAAAGAAATAGAAACTGAGGTCATGGAGTACTTGCAAAGTGAAGGATTCAGTGTAGAAAATCTAATTCAGAAAGCGCCACAACAGGATAGAGTAATGGATATCCAAATTAAGGGGAAGTCAATGGAACCGGAAACAATTGGTCAGGTGCCATATGAAGATAATTTGGAGCCTTCTACAAGAAACCAGTTTAAACATTCACTTGAAGATAGACAGCAAAGGAAGGAACAGGAAACTGTGGAAATTCTGAAGCAGTCAGTGTTGAGGAGTGATAGGCCAGTGAGTTCCCATATGATAGAGCAATGGATGGCACAGGATGAAGTTGAAAAAAATGTGCCACAGAAGATGCTATAGAATCTTCTATAGAATGCCCGCAGGAATTGGAAAACAAGGGATGTGCTCTTAGTTTGGAAGAAAATGAGGTAATTGAAGAGTTGCTTGATTTAATAGACATAGACAGGTATATCAGGGTCCATGAAAGAAATAGACTGCAGAAGGTTAATAAAACCCAAAAAGTCAAAAGTTTGCTAAAACAAATTAATGCAGTAATTAGGACTCTTCATAGAGATCCATGCGATATAATAGAAATAAACAGGATATATTACTGTGCAGCTAAATTAATAACTGATAAAGTTCTACCACAAGAACACTGGGTAGTTAGGCAACGGAAGGGGAGAGATCAAATACCATCATGGAAATATCGAATCGAGAAAACTATAAAGCAGTTAATACAAGTGTCACTGTTAGAAGATTATAGAAGAGGGAATAAATATATCAACAAAAATACTAAGAAAAATAGATGTGATAAAAGCATTGCCCAGTATTAGAAGAGACCCAGGATCTATCGTGCACTATTGCAAATAAACTAAAAATTTCAGCACAGGCGGAAAGACTTAGAAGATACTAAAATAAATATAAAGGAAAAGTGCAAAATAAGCAATTTATTGATGATCCAAAAAAGTTTTATAGAGAATTGGGAAATAAGGTAAAAGAAATTGAAAGATCGGCAAAAAAAGAAGAAATAGATACATTTTGGAGAAGTATCTATGAAGATCCTGTGGAACATAACAAAGATGCTAAATGGACAGAAGAAGTTAAAGAAAAATAATAAGAGGTTCAAAGATACAGGATATGAAATGGGATGAAGTAACAGCCAAAGAGATTGAAACAAAGTTAAGAAAAGCCACTAATTGGAAAACCCCAGGCCCAGATGCAGTACCTAATTTTTGGCTGAAAGTATGAACATCTTTGCACGAAGATTTAGCCATGAGTAAGAACTATTTATATGCACACCCGAACAGACACCAACCTGGTTAACAACAGGAAAAACAATGCTCCTACTTAAGAGTGAACCTGCAAGCTACCCTTAAACTTATAGACCGGTAACTTTCCTTCTGATGACGTATAAACTATACACAGAAATTGATGCTGACAGAGTTTATAATCATTTAGAAGAACACTCAATTATGGCAGTAGAACAAAAAGGCAATAAAAGGAAGTCATGTGGAACAACGGATCAGTGGAGAACTGTAAAAAGGGGAAGAATTTAAGTATGGCATGGACTGACTACAAAAAAGCATTTGATCCTACATTCATGGATAAGAGTGCTTAAAAATGTATAAGATGCACCCTACACTGATCAACTACATGATAGTGACCATGAAAAAGTGGCAGACCACTTTGCAATTAAACCATGATAAAGGACAAATTATTATCCCAGGGATAAAAATTCAAAGGGGGATATTCCAGGGTGAGACTCTGTCACCGCTTTTAGTCTGCCTTGCTCTTAAACCATTAAGCTATCTACTTAGCTTAGGCCATGGCTATAATTTGGCTCCTAGAAAACAACAGTGTGTAAAGACTTCTCATCTTCTCTTTATCGCTGATTTAAAACTGTATAGCTCATCAGATGAGGAACTGAAAGCACAACTGCAAGTTGTCAAATTTTTTCAGATGATATAAGAATGTCATTAGGTCTTGATAAATGTGCAAAAGCAACCTTTAAAGCAGGAAAACTGCAACATCAAGAAAATGTCAGTTTGGGACAAGAATGTGATATAAAAGAACTTGAGCAAGAGGGAGTGTGTAAATACTTAGGAACTGAAGAAGGATCAACAATAAAACACGAACAAATGCGAATAAAACTTAGTAAGGAATATTTCAGAAGACTTAAATTAATCCTGAAAACAGCACTGACATCTAGGAACAAAATTCAAGCTGTAAACCAATTTGCTCTTCCTGTCCTAACTTACAGATTTGGAGAGATTGACTGGCCCCAAAACGTGTTGGATAGATTAGATAGGAAAACAAGAAGGATGCTTCATGCTCACCAAATGATTTATAAAAATCAGTGCATACCAAGATTATATATTCCCCATTCTGAAGGAAGGATGAGCCTCCTTGAAATTTATTATATGTATAGATCTGTAATTGTGGATCATGGGACTCCACACATATCTGCTAACCTCACAAGACCCAAACGTAGTGAAAGTTTTGAAACCTGAGGAGAATAAATCTGAGATGACTTCTCTGTTTAATTTAGCAGAAGCATATCAGCATCAAGCAGGAATGGAAATCAAACCAGAAGTTGATAAAAATCAGGCAGCAACTGAATATGCTAAAAAACAAAAGAATATAACGTGAAGGACCAGATAAGAAGGCAAGAAATTGGAAAAAGCATAAGTATAGTTGCAAGTATAGAAAACTTCTGGAAGGACCTCATGTTCATCAGGAACGAAAGCAGGAATGGTTAAGGAGAGACGAATTCAAACCAAGAGATGAAAGGTTACTATTGGCAGCCCAAGATAGTGGGCTACGTACACGTTAGTTTACAAATTCCATTAAACATGTGGGAGAAACAGACAAATGTAGGTTTTGTAAAACCGAATTGGAAACAGTTGCACACCTTGTTGCAGGCTGAGACATACTAATGGCAGAAGGACTGTATACTAAAAGGCATAATAATGTAGCAAGATTGTTGCACTGGGGATTGTGCAAACATTATAGTATTGAAGTGGCTGAAAAACATTGGAAACATGAGCCACAAAGCATCATAGAAAATGATGAAGTTTATATCACATGGGACCACCCATTACAAACCGTTCAAAAGATGAATGCTAGAAAACTGGATGTAGTGGTTCAAGAAAAGAAGAGAAGAATAGCACTGATCATTGAAATCACCACACCCAGTGACTACAGTGTCTTGCATACAGAGAGACTCAAAGTCATGAAATATCAGGATGTGTAGGCAGAAATGAGAGCAATGTGGAAGAAAGATACCCAGACAGTTCCAATAGTAGTAGGAGTTAACAGGTCTTATAAAAAAAAAAAAAAAAAAGAATCCACAATTGTATTTAGATATGTTACCAATTCATGTAACTCCATACGAATTGCAGGAGGAGTCATGGGTCTACTTTAGTTCAGCGAAAAGTCAGATGATCGAACACTGTTAGTTCGGACACTAAGTGTCGAACCGGCAAAATAGTCAACGGCCGGAACAGCAAATTTTATCCCAGGGAAAGAAATCGCTGGGCCGTCCGTCCGGGTTGTGCCATTTCCTCCACTGTAGTGTGATCTTGGAGTTAGTATATTTAAGTTGGGGAGTGTGGGGGTGATGGGGCCACTTTATTTAGTGGGTTTTTTTTCTTTCTTTTTTTTTTTTTTTGGGAACAGCGATTTTTTGAAAAAAAAGATCACTGTTCTGGTTGTTTGCTGTTTTGTGTATTCGAGATTTAGGGGTCAATATAACAACGTTAGATCATCTGAATATAGACCCAAAGTCATTACTGGGCACGTTGCGGGTGCTCCGATGAGCACTTTTGGCTGACATCAAAGATTGAAACAATACTGATTTCATGAACTTTAATCATACTTTGACTTAGGAATGGGGTCCATTGCCGTCATGGTATTAGAAACCCAAAAGTCTTGGAGAAATTAAAAGAGAGAGCAACTCATTAGGAATCAGGGCAGATTTGCACTAACAGCAACTCTTTTGGAATCTGGCCCATAGTGTAGCATAAACTTTAAGACACTGCCAGTTTCTGGAGAAAGATAAGTTTGCCTGGCAATTGTTTGTTTATTTAGCTGCACTTGTATATTGCTTGGAGCCTCTCCTCTCTTGGGTCTTAGTAGTCACCTTTGTTAATATAATATGGTATTATTGGTATGTTCATTTCCGCATGTATCTTTATGATGTTATCTAATGTCATTTTCATTCATTCCTCATTGATTGGTTCAGATCTGACCCTTTGATCCAACTTGGCCACTTTTTACCGCTTGTGGATCACTGAAAGTTCGCAAGCTCCTCTCCTACCCATAATGCTGTAGTCCCCTGCCATACCTCAGATCTCATTTGCCATCTTCACATACGGACATGGTCGCAGTTTGCTGTTGAGCTTGGTTGCAGCTGTGAGTTAAAAAAAGCAGATTTTATATTTTTTTTCTTTTATCTTCGTTCTGTAATAGTCCTCCTGTAACCTTTGTACACTTTTTAGTGTAAGTTTTTATCATCATTTTATCATCATTGTTGGCATTTTCTTGTCTTTCTTTCTTGACATACCCTAGCAGTAGTCTCTGTTGCCATCTTTGGCAATTCTCCCCTTTAACGTTTCCTTATTTCAAAAAAAAAATTTTTTTCTGTAAATGTGTAGTTTTTTAGATATACATTATTGGAATGGCTGGAAAACCATCAGGTTGTAAAAAATGCAAGGCCTGTGGCCACGATATACTGTTATCAGATGCATGTAATTTGTATGTTTACTGTCTAGACCCAATTGGTGGTGGTGCTGCGGTAGCGTTGTCGCCTCACAGTAAGACGTTGTCCTGTTCGACTCTCAGCTAGAGCATCTTCTGTGTGGAGACATGCGTGAATGGGCGTACCTTCGTTGAAGGCTGTGCGTCAGAGCTGGCAACTCGGCACATAAAAATCTACTGCCAGTCATTAGCGGACCGGAGTTCTGCCGTGGCGATCCCTAACTGGGAAAAGCCGAAAGACACAACAACTGTCTAGACCCATTTAATTTGAACTTTTCCTGTAGTATATGCAAGGCCTATAACCACAGGCATTGGTTGATTGAAAAATAAACTTATTATGAAAGGTTTGCTTCCTTCCACCACTTCTCAGGCAATGCATGGGGTTCAAAACTCCAAGACAATGGAGAAAAAGAGGTAAAGAGGCCTCCTTCGGACCCTTCAGGATGATTTTATCTGAGCTTGGCTACTGGTACAGAACCACTTCAAAAATTACCTAAACTATCGGATCCATTGTTATCAGATCCAAAGACAAAAAACACTGATTCTGCAGCTTCTGATGCCAAATCATGTCATTAGATCTAACCCAGTCCAGTCAGGGAAAGCTTCCTTGGACCTGATATGATTCGTCTCTGGATCCCCTGCCATCTCCCATCCCTGTTTCTGGAGAGATCCTACCACTCCAAGACCTCATCCATTGCATCATCATCTTGCTCCTCCAGAAGTTTGACCAGAGCAGATGTGGGTATGATAAGGAAATTTCTCTTATTTCAAATATAAATGGGATTCTCCTGGCTCCTACCCCTTCAGGTCAGCAGACCTGAATAAGTACTACTCAACCAATTTTGTCTTTTTCTCCAGTCTGACCTTCAGTTTTGGAGCAGTTGGAGCCAGATGTGAGCAGGAAGGTAAAACCCTGTCTGTTGTGAATGTACATGTTTGACTCCTCAAAGGACATTTTCCAGGAATTTATGAGGGGGTGAACAAATATGGTTCAAAAAGTCGCAGGGACTCTTCCAAGATCCATGTGAAGGTAGTTCCCCCAGAGGCAGAGAGGGGACCTCTAATGAAAGATACTGTCCCCATGACAGAGGCGGCCTGCAAAACTAAGTGTTTTAGAGATGCATTTTCTGACAGATCCCGCGGTGGTGGTGCTACGGTACCGTTGTTGCCTCACAGTAAGACACTGTCAGGTTCGATTCTCAGCTAGAGCGTCTTCTGCATGGAGCCATGCGTAAATGGGCGTATCTTCGTTGAAGGTTGTGCGTCAGGCCTGGCAAGCCGGTACGTAAAAATCAACTGCCAGTCATTAGCGGACCGGAGTTCCGCTGTGGCGACTCCTAACCGGGAAAAGCCGAAAGACACAAACAAACATTCTCTGTCAGATCTTACCAGCAGTCCTGAAAGGAAGCCCGATTGTCCACCTCTGGAGGCAGTCAGGGGTCATTTATCCCTGCACCAGAGAGCCTGGCTGTAGATTACAAAAGATTCATGGGTGCAGAGGATTATTTCAGAGGTTCTGTAATTCCCTTTTTCCTTCCTCCTTGCTGTACAGTAAACAAAATTCCCAATGTTCCACCCAGTTAGAGGAAAGCAGCAGCACTAGAAACAAAAAATACTTCTAGAAAAAAAGTCATCCAAGAGATTCCCCCAGACCAGAAAGAGTTCAGAACTTACTCAAGATTCTTTTTAGTACCAAAGAAAGCAGGAGACTGGAGTCCAATTTTGGATCTCAGCAATCTTAATAAGTCAGTTTAGCACACAAAGTTCCAAATGGTCACAGTTCAGTTCATTCTGCCATTTCTGCACCAGGGTGATCAGATTTGCTCAGTAGATCTTCAGGATGCTTACTGTCATATCAAAATGAACAGGCAGTCCAGAAGATACTTAACCCTTCTAGCTAGGAGACAGTCATTAAAAATTCAGGGATCTGCTCTTTGGTCTCACCACAGCTCCCAGGGTGTTCACCAAATGCATGGCATTGGTAGCAGCTCGCTTGAGACTGCAAGGACTCCGGGTGTTTCCTTACTTTTACGACTGGCTCATAACCACTCCAAAAAGGCATCAGTTGATCAAAGCACGATATCATGTGCACCAGTTATGCTCTCAGCTAGGAACTGCTATCAGTCACAACAAATCTCAACTAACACCAACTCAGATATTGCAGTTCATAGTGGCTTTGCTCAACATGTCTTCTTTGACTGCCTTTCTTCCTCTTACAAGGGTCCAGATGATACAATTCCAGATCAAAAAGATTATTCAAAATTCTTCTCTCAGCTCAAATGATCCTTCAAGCATTGGGGTCAATGTCTGCTGAGATAGTTGTGGTTCCATTAGCAAGATATCACATGAGAATCCTTCAGTGGACACTAGCAACTCAGTGGTCTATTCTCCACTAATCTTAATCCACCCAGATCAAGATAATTCAGGCATGCAAAAATTGCCTCCTGTGGTGGATTTACTCCAGTCAAGTTCTTAAAGGTCACCCCTTCACTCTTCCTCAGCCCAAGGCCATAGTGATCATGGACACTTCCCAAATCGGATGCCGGGGGGGGGGCACTTCTTGGGAAAGACAGTCCAAGGCACATGGTCTCCCAAAGAGGCCAGTACACACATAAATGTCCTAGAAATGGGAGCTGTACTCCTATAATTTTGCAGGCAGGCCTTAGAAAGACATTCTCCCTTCTGGGACGATAGGGATTCAGACGAATGATATGTTAGTGGTGTGGTACATCAACATGCAAGGAAGAACCAAATCTTGCCCCTTTTGTCAAGAAGCTTTCATTATTTGCAATGGATGATTTCTTCCAGTCGATTTCTGATAGCAATGCATGTCCCAGGGAAATCCATTGTGAGAGCAGACAAACTGAGCAGGTTCATTGTAATGCCTCAAGAGTGGTCTCTCAATATGAAATTGACGGAAAAGATTTTGTCGCTGTGCCAACCTTGCTGCGATTCTTTTTGCACCTTTCTTCAACAAGTTCTTTGTCCTGATCCCCCCACCAAGAGAGTCACCGAGAGATGTTCTTTTTGCTCCCCCACTCCCCCAGGTCTGCTGTATGTCTTTCCACCAGTAACTCTAATCCTTAAATTTCTTCAGAAAGCATCACGATTGAAGAGCAGTCATCCACATTGCCCCGTATTGACCTCATCAGATTTGGTTTCCCTTTCTTTGAGCTCATCTCCTTCACCAAATTTGGACTCTGGATACAATTCTGGACATCTTGTCTTACCTGACAGACTGGGTACACTCGGATATTCTAGGCCTAAAGTTGACCACATGGTTTCTCTAATTCTGTTGATAGCTAGACAGCACAGGCTCTCCTGTCCTGTCCATCACATTCTCATGTCCCACACAGCTTCCACTGGAAAACTTTACAAAAGCAAATTGAAAAGGTTTGTGTTTTGGGCACAGCAAAAAGATGCTGACCCCTTTTTCTGCACCAGTTCCAAAAGTTCTGGAGCTCTTTGCTATAATTTTTAAAGAGGGAGCTAGTTCCTCAACTGTTAAGGTACAACTAGCTGCCATTTCTAATTTTCACATAGGACTCAATAATTCATCTTTAGTCGGTTCTAGACTTTGTAAGGCTTTTATAAGGGGTATCTTTCTTCTCAGAATGCCTTTTACAGATCCCACTCCCCAGTGTGATTTTAGTTTACTGTTACAATCCTTGACCCACTGTCCCTTTGAACCATCAGCCAAGTGTGAACTAAAATTTTTAACCTGGAAATCTGTCTTTTTAGTGGCCATTACCTCTGCTACAGTAGTCTCAGAACTTCGAGCTCTGTTTTCTAAGCCTCCTTATCTTATTTTCATAAGGATAGGGTATCCTTATGAACCAACCCATGCTGCCTTCCTAAGGTGGTGTCAGAATCCAGTATCAATTAAACTATTAACCTCCTAGTCTTCTTTCCAAATTTCTTAAAGGAAGTAGATGTTAACTTGTTAAATGTCCACAGACAGTTAAATGTTAATCTTCATAGGACAAAAGCTTTCAGGAAATCAGATCAATTGTTTGCCTGATTTTGAATCTGAAAAGGAGACAAACCAGATGTTCTTCGTGGTTCACTGTTGCAGTCATTACATTTGGGTTATGCTGCTGGCAGGTTACCCTCAGTCAGCCTGACTTCCAAAGTCTTGGGTCCTGCGTCGGTTGCTGTCGCCTCTTCCCTGACGTCAGGTCGTCAGGGGTATAAAAGATGCAGCCGACGCCATTTTATTTAGTCTTTCTTGCCGCGTGGTGCCCGAAGCAGAAGCAGTTTGCAAGTGCCGGTTGGCCGACTCCTGAGATTTTCGTGTTCGAGTTTCAGATCCGAAGTCTTCATTAAAAGCTAAGTACCCCATTGAGAAACTTTTTTCTTGCTCCAGACCGATGTCAGAAAAAGTTAATAATTGTATTTCTTGTGGGAAGCAAATACCTCATAAGGACTTTCATTCTTACTGTATTCCTTGCCTAGGTCCTGACCACGATGTTGCTGGTTATCGGTTTTGAGCTAGATTTAACCAACGCACTATTAAGCGTCGGCACGATTTTGCATTAAGCTATTTTGGGCGAAGATTTAATTATAGAATGTCGTCGGTTAGCCATCTGACTACCGGAGTTCTCAAAAAACGCAAAGAAAAAGAAAAATACAGGCAACTGCAGTCCAAAACCCACAACGAAGCTTCTCCTAAGCAAGTCGCCGGTTCGCCAGTTCTCAGTGAGGTGCTTTCGCAGCCCCTGACTCCCGCTACTTTAGAGTCACAGGCCACTACCGACTCCCACGTGGAGTCGGACAGGCCATTGGAAACTCAAGGTATTGGAGCCTCGGAGATTATTCCCACAGATGGGTCCGGAGCCGCTGAGCAGGCATCGGCTTCTGAGGGTGTTTTCAGACCTAAACAATTATATATAAAACCAACTTCAAAGACTAAAACACCTTTAAAGGCAAAGAAACAAGTTCACCAGCCACAAGGACAGGCCTCCATGCCCAAAAAACAGATGCACATAATGGCCGAAGACTTAATTACCTTGATCAGGGGTTCCCGTCCCCCTCCAGATAAGAGGCCTAGGCAAGAGACAGACTATGAATCTTCAGATCAGGTTTCCATTTCTTCTGATTCCTCTTCTGATCAGGAATATTCTCTTCCCCCATATGAGGATTTTGATGCTGAAGAATCAATTCCTTCAGCTTCTCCTCCTGAGGACTACTCTTTTGGGGAAACCTTGCATACTATGAGGGAGCACTTCCACTGGGAGAGCCAAGATTTTTCAGAATCTAAGAAAAGGCTCCGAGACTTCCTTTTATTACCTCAACACAGGCCTCTAGCTATTCCACCTGTGTTGGACATTATAGATGATGTGTTCTCGGAGTCTAGTCTGACCCCTGACTCTTTACCTCCAGCTCCTGTTAAGCCGGATGGATACTGCAGGGTCCCTGACTCTCATAAATTCCTTTTCAAAAACCCTACTGCAGACCCAGAAACTATTTCTCAGGGTCCCAAAGGGGTCAAGGCTTCTACTGCAAAAAACTCTACCCCCTCCGACAGGGATTCTAGGGCACTGGATAGATGGGGAAAAAAGATTTACACATCTGCTATTTTAGCTATAAGGGCCTTAAATTGCCAGTTTCATATGCTTAAATATCAGCAATATGTCATGACACTGCTTAAACAGAAAATTATGGCAAATTATGTTTGTGCAGAAAACAAAGAAATGCAGGATTTATTGCATGCAGCTGAACAAGTTGGAAAACATACTTGTGGGTTTGATTCTCTGGAGGCCTCCTGCAGGGCCGCTGTTACGGGTTCTGTCATGAGGAGGCATGCTTGGTTAAAGGAACAAACTCTGCCTGACCATGTTAAAGCAAAATTATTAGCTGCTCCTTTACAACATGATACCTTGTTTGCTGCTAAGGCAGAAGAGGTGTTAAAGAAAATGGAGGACAAAGCTAAATCTATGCAAACGGTCAAGGATTTTTTACAGGTACAGCCACCTAGATTTAGCAGACACTGGCGTACAAATAATTGGTCCTTTCCAGTCTCAGACAGACCTCAAAGGGGCAGATCCAGACACCCTAGAGGCAGATCACAGCCACAAGGATCCTATAGGCCTAAGCAGTGGAGTGCTTCTACCTCCAAAGGTGGAGAAGACAAAGCACAATCATACAGGAAACAGTCACAATGACTTCCCCCTGCCTGCACCAAGCACTTATCTTCTGGCAGCACCCTAAGGGGGAAAACTAGCACTTTTTTCTCAAAATTGGCATATTATAACCCAGGAGAAATGGGTTCTAGACATAGTGTCACAAGGCTATAAGTTTCATTTCCATACCCTGCCAAGGGCAAACGGTTGCCAGACCTGCCAAAAAATCAATGGGCAGAGGCTCAAAAACAAGTTGCAGCTCTCATGGACATGAGGGCTATTCAACAAGTGCCACAGCAAGAACAGGGACAAGGAATTTACTCAAGACTGTTCTTGGTACCCAGAAAGGACAACGTATGGAGACCAATACTGGACCAATCTATTCTAAACACTTTCCTGAATATACCAAAATTCAAGATGTTGACCTTACAACAGCTTCTGCCCATGCTGGGCAGCAAGGCTTGGCTTGTGACTTTAGACCTAAAAGAGGCATACCTGCATGTCCCAATCAGACAATCATGCAGAAGATACCTCAGATTCAAGGCTGGCTCAAAGCATTACCAATTCTCCGCACTGCCCTTTGGCTTATCTACTGTGCCCAGGGTCTTCACAAAGTGCCTGGCACCAGTAATTGCTTACTGTAGACAGAGGAATACAAATATATTCCTACTTGGACGACTGCCTCATACAAGCAGAGAACAAGGACATTCTACTACAGCAGCTGACGTTTGTGATAAGACTTTTAACACGCCTAAGGTACACAGTCAACAAAAAGAAATCAAAACTAGTTACCCTCTCAAGAGATAATATTCCTGAGTGCAAGCTTAAATACCAGATGGCTTATCTCACTCCAGACAAACAAAGACAACTGACTACCTATTTCAAGGAAATGGCAACAAAGGCCCAGTTATCTGCAAGAAAAATTCTGCAGGCCTTGGGCTTCATGGCATCCTGCATCTTACTAATTCCATATGCAAGACTGCATATGAGGAAAATTCAATGGTACCCAAAAAGTGTCTGGACACAACATTGCTACAGTCTGGAAACAATGATTACTCTAATTCCCTGCCTGCAACAGGAGTTTCGATGGTGGTCAAAGGCTTGTCACCAAAACAAGGGACAGCCATTCCCACTACCCCCAGCCAGGCAGAGCCTAACGACGGATGCTTCAGATTATGCCTGGGGGGCACACATGGCAGGAAGAGGCATTCAGGACACCTGGTCCTCAAACCAAAAGCATCTACATATCAATCAAAAAGAGATGCTAGCTGTTCAAAATGCCCTGACAGCCTTCAAGGACCTACTTCATCCGGGACAACTACTGATAAAGACAGACAACACCACGGTCATGTGGTACATAAACAAGCAGGGGGGACACTCATTCTTATCCCCTGTGCAGACAAGCCATGGCTTTATGGGACACAGCATTGACTTACCAAGTTCATCTGCAGGCACAATTCCTGCCAGGAAAGGACAGTACTCTTGACAGACAAACTAAGCAGAAACCTCATGGATCCCCACGAGTGGCACCTGGATCCACAAGTCTTCAACATGATAACAAAGAAATGGGGATGCTCGGACATAGATCTATTTGCCTCCCCTCAAAACAATCAATTAGAAAGATTCTGCACAAGGACTTATCATAGACAAGCTTGGAAAGTGGACGTCTTATCCTTCGACTGAACAAACCTATCAGTATACGCCTTTCCTCCACTGCCTCTCCTCCCCAAGGTACTCCTAAAGGTCAGGCAGGAGAAACCAAAAATGATTCTGATTGCCCCAGACTGGCCACGCCAGTACTGGTATCCGATCTTAAAGAACTTGTCCCAATGCCCAGCCTGGACCTTACCTCAAATTCCTCATCTACTGTCCCAGCAAAACAATCAGATTCTGCACAGCCAACTCAGGACCCTAAACCTGGCAGCATGGCGGATAATGTAGCCATACAAACCACACCTCTCAGTAAAGCTGTGATGGATGTCATTTTAGAAGCCAGAAGGCCTAGTACTAGAAAATCCTATGCTGGGAAATGGAAAAGATTTTGCACTTGGAACCAAGCTCAAGGAACAGATACAGCGGTTCCAAATATTCCTCAGGTTTTAAAATACTTAACTGAGATGCTGGACAAAGGCCTATCTTTTTCATCAATTAAAATCCATGCCTCTGCCATTTCGGCTCATTACAATACAGAGCCACCACTCTTTTCTCATCCTTTATTAAGACAGTACCTCAGAGGAGCCAAAAACTTAAAGCCTCCAAGGAGAATGCCAACACCTGCATTTGACCTCAATTATGTCTTGGAAAAACTTGCCTTACCTCCTTTTGAGTCAGCTGCTACAGCGGATATAAAGTACTTATCTTGGAAAACAGCTCTGCTCCTAGCAATAACTTCTGCAAGACGAGTTTCAGAGCTACATGCTCTCATGGCTGTGGAACCCTTTATCATTTTCTATCCAGACAGGGTCTCTCTGAGAACAAACCCTACATTTATGCCTAAGGTGGTATCCAGTGTAGCCCTTAAACAATTCATTTGCCAACTTTTTATCCAAATCCACAGAACAAGGGGGAGAAAATTCTGCATTCTTAGGACGTACACAGACAACTTAGATTCTACTTGGACAAAATTAGAAGTTATGTACTCACCATAACGTTCCATCTGAGTAGGTGACTTCATTTGGATGCAACTTGTGGGTATCGGATCCAACCTCGGATCCGAGCCGGCATTTCAAAAGCTTAGGCTCCGAGCTCCTAGCTCCTCCCTCTTACCCATAACCCCTTGCCAAGCCCTGACTGACCTCAGATTGAGTTTGCCTCAAAAATACTGACTACAGTACACGAAAAACAGCATAAATACTCGCTCTATAAAGGCCAGGGGGATGGAGGGGGGGATGGTTGCATCCAAATGAAGTCACCTACTCAGATGGAACGTTATGGTGAGTACATAGCTTCTAAATCTGAAGTAGGCAGACTTCATTTGTCTGCAACCTGTGGGACAGAGTCCCCAGCTACCTGAATCTTGGGCGGCCGTCATGGAAGGATGTTTCGGAGCACCGCTGAGCCAAAGGATGCTCTTCCTCTGGAAACAACATCCACCTTGTAATGAGAAATAAAGGTATGAGGCGAGGCCCAAGTAGCTGCCGCGCAGATTTCATCCAATGAAACACGTGACTTAAAAGCGGCTGATGTGGAGACTGCCCTAGTAGAATGAGCCGTAACCCTCTGAGGAGCAGGTCTACCTGAAGTGTCATAAGCCTGCAGAATACAATTAGCAATCCACCTAGATAGTGTGACTTTAGACACTGCTTTACCCAAAGCAAATTTAGCAAAGGAGATGAACAGCTGATCTGATTTCCTGTGACCAGCTGTTCTGTGAACATAAAAACGTAATTGTCTATGAACATCCAAGGAATGCAATTTGTATTCTCCTTTGTTTGAGTACTTGGGAAAAAACACAGGTAAATTGATTGATTGGTTAATATTAGATTCAGAAGAGACCTTCGGAAGAAAAGATGGATTGGTCCTGAGGCACACCCTATTAGGAAAGAAAGAAAGGTAAAGGCTTGACGATAGAGCCTGAAGCTCAGACACTCTTCTGGCAGAAGTGATAGCTACCAAGAAGGCAGTCTTCCATGAAAGGTACTTTAGATCTGTAGAAGCTGCAGGCTCGAATGGAGGAGCAGTAAGGGCTTGCAGAACTAAAGACAAGTCCCAAGGTGGTACAACCTCCTTGACTGGAGGCCTCAACAAAAAAATTCCTTTGAGAAAGGTTTTGCATAATTTCCCCGTCATGAGGGGAGCTGTCTCATGACCAATGTGGTAATGCGAGAGGGCTGCCAATTGTACCTTAATCGTGGAAGAGCTTGCCCCTTGGTGAAAGAGGTCTGTTAAAAAATCCAGCACTGCTGACATAGGTGCTGAGAAAGGATCCAAAGTTCTCTGTACCGCCCAAATAGAGAATCTCTTCCATTTACTCCGATAAACCTGCCTGGTGGAAGGTTTATGAGCTGCCACTAAGATGGCTTTGACCGGTGATGAGATACCGGGAGTCCTAATCAAGGATAGAACT